>NC_137863.1:3818065-4030565 GCF_963924005.1 Protomyctophum bolini | reverse complement strand
GTTGTCGTTGGAGAAGATCTTGCGATTCCCTGCATGCTGTATCGATGTGCTACCGTCTAGGAGAGAAAATAACAATTCTTCTGTACATTCTCTAATTGCGTAAACTTCTTGTAAATTAGGTATAATTCAGATGTTTAACAATGATTTAACCCATTCTGACCTGAGATCAGATTCATACGAGGTTTCCACTGGACACACACTGGTCTGATTAACCCATTCTGACCTGAGATCAGATTCTAAAAAATGTCAGTCGTTCTTTGATTTTTCCAAAATAGCAGACCTACAAGCTCGTAGCGCGCCACTCGGTGGCGCGCTATGAGCTTGTAGATCTGCTATTTTTCAATAGCTAAAGCACAACGTAGTGCTAACACCAAAACGGGTTCCCGTACAGAATGGGTTAACACTCGAGAGCGTAACAATGAAACCAACCAAATGGACCATTTGGTTGCCCACTCTCCATCATTTAGCTGGGAGACCATCTGGAGCCCCCTCTAGGACCCCCGGTTGATCCCTGGACGCAGTGGCTGGGGTGTTCTAGCACCCCCTAGTGGCTATAACAGTACACGCAGTACACTATATAACAGTACACTGCCTGGACCACTGGTTTTGAAAACCAGTGTTCTTCTCATGTGTTTTGCAAATATCAACCTTCTGGTGGCGCTATAGAGGGTATGCACATATGCATAAAGTGAATGGCAAATCGAGTGGCAAGATTTGTGACAGAGTTTAATGTCGTTTAACATCGTTTAATGCAATCAAATACAACTTTTCTGTTCGGATGAACGGACTGTCGAAGCCAGAAAGTAGTTTTTTGCCACTCAGTAGGCGTTCCTGCATAACTTCGGGGTTTGATGTGATGTCACGCGCATATCCTCTACACATAATATGCTATTGCACATGGACGGACAGACAGGGGCGACAATTATTGAAGAAAATGCCATGTGATTCCTATTAAATAATAAGAGAGAATGGCAATATTGTATTGTCTCACTGAGCTATAACAAAAATACAAAAAGTTAAAGTACTGTACTTCCAGTGTTGTTTTCATCGACAAAAAACTAAAAAGAAAAATGTTCGTCGACTACCTTTTTCCACTGACGAAAACTAAATGGAAACTAAATGAAAACCAAGCTATGGTGACTAAAACTAAGACTAAATATACTGACGATTTCGTCAACAAATAAAAACTAGACTAAAATGTTAGGAAGGGACTATAGTGGACAAGAGATCCAGTACAAGTCATTTTACACTTGGTTGCATGCTGAAAATAGCAGATCTACAAGCTCGCAACGCGTCGCGTTGTGAGCTTGTAGATCAGCTATTTTCAGCAAGTGTAAAATCAGTCATTACGACGGCATCAAGGCCCGCCAAAACACATTTTAGTCGACTAAATCAACTGTAGATTTAGTCGACTAAAATTATATTTAGTCGACTAAAACTAGACTCACACTCCAGGTGACTAAAATGTGACTAAAACTAAATGAAAACTATTCAAGAGACTATGACTAAAACTAAAATTTGCTGCCAAAATCAACAGTGCTTGGATCCGATCCTAAGAGGAAGAATGTTTTGTCTGTACAGCTTGATCTGAACACACACACACACACACACACACACACACACACACACACACACACACACACACACACACACACACACACACACACACACACACACACACACACACACACACACACACACACACACACACACTTAAGCGACTGTTGTTCCAATGGCTGCAGCTACATCAAGGATATTAAATTATTAAAATCACCAAAGTGCCAGATGGTCAAACACTCTTGCAGATACAGAAAAGTTGTGTACAATTGTTTTGTCATTAACAAAACAAATTGTATACAGAGTGTATCTTTTATTACATTAAAGCTGCTATAATATACTTTTTATTTTTTTATTCTTTTGGTATTCAGACAGCCAGCAAATGGGTAGAACGCTCCCAAAAAGAAATGAGTCTCTGTCACACATCTAGGGGCCACAATCTGCATTCAAAGATGTTCCTAGAAGCTGTCATTGGTCGAGAAAAAAACACCCGGTCGCAATGACTAACCAATCAGGAAGCAGACAGGCAGATCGACCATGCATTGCAAAGGCCAGTCTACTACTTATAGTAACTTTCACACCACAGACGTTGAAATTCCTGCAGCACCTGAGCTGATTTGGAGGTCTATAAAGAGCAGCTTGTTTATCTGTGATCCACCCTTAACCCATTCTGACCTGAGATCAGATTCATACGAGGTTTCCACTAGGACACACACTGGTCTGATTAACCCATTCTGACCTGAGATCAGATTCTAAAAATGTCAGTCGTTCTTCGATTTTTCAAAAATAGCAGACCTACAAGCTCGTAGCGCGCCACTCGGTGGCGCGCTATGAGCTTGTAGGTCTGCTATTTTTCAATAGCTAAAGCATAACATGATGCTAACACCAAAATGGGTTCCCGTTCAGAATGGGTTAATGCCTTATCCCATTTAGGCCTGATGTAAAAAAAAATTAAAACAATCTTCTAAATCCTGACAGTTTTCTGAAATACCTCATGTTTCTGTATCAGTGGTGCTCAATATTTCATGTCAAGGACCCCAAAAATTATATGTAATTGGCCCGCCAAACCCACATTTGAAAATATGTTATTCCAGGAATTAACTCCCCCCCCCCCCCCCAGATCAAGCAAAGATTGGAGTTAAAAACGTTCGCTCTGAAAGAATATATATTCAAAGATTTGTGCCGCATTTTCACGATTAAAATAAAATAGCAGACCTACAAGCTCATAGCGCGGCACCGAGTGCCGCGCTATGAGCTTGTAGGTCTGCTATTTTTCAACAGTATAACATAATGCTTAAAACACCAAAGGGTTATAGCACTGACGAAGGTCCCAGGAGCTAATGCCTGTCGTTTCGTTTGCTTGCTAATTTTAGCTCACTCTCACAGAGCAGTTTATTATGAGCGTCTAACAATAAAACAAATTGTATTTTCTTTTTAAGTCTCAGTCTAAGCCGGTCATTACTCATTACTCATCATACCAGGACAGGAAATACATTTCTTCACACATTTTATGTGGCAGTCGAGTCGAGTGTCACAGCTGTGATCCGAGTTTGACTGAATGAAACAAACACACACTTACACAACCAGGGAGAAAGATTATAGACTGGCCAATAGTAAGTTATTATATTATTATGCAAGCCTCGGCATGCTTTGATCGCAGCATTAAAAATGCCACATTACAATGCATTGCATCAGTAGATGACAGACATTCTCTGCTGTTTTGCACACAGCATGAATATTGTAGCCTATACCTGTAATAGGATGGCGGTAGTGGTAATAGGAAACGGATGCAATGAGATGCAATACTTGACATTCTGTTTCAAAGGCCTTTCCAGGTTAGGGAAGACAGGCAGTAGAGGTTCTGTCTAGAGAAGTACAAGGCATGACAGTGAAATTTAATTGGTAAAATAAGTAGGCCTACTGTAGTTACTCAGCAAAACAATATAATACTTGTATTGGTACTACTACTGTAGTTACTCAGCAAAAAAATAATAATACTCGTATTGGTACTACTACTCGGTATCGGAGAGTACAAAAAATTAAGTAGCCTATACTTGTAGTCTACTTTTCAGCCGTACTCGGTCTGAGAATAATGCTATCGGGACAACTCGATTGATGCGACGTCAGTAAGCTGATTCGGATCATTGTACAATAGTTGCAACTTGCACACGTTTCCATGCCATGGAGTTGGACCCCCAATAGCCACAGCCCCCCCCCCCATGGTGTTGGACCCCCAAGAGCCACAGCCCCCCCCCCCCCCCCCCGGCTCGCAGAAGTGATGCATTGCAAGCTTGTTGTAGATCAACAATTTTTCACTATGGGTCCCGGGCAGGCACAGCGAGAGTAGACAACGCTGTAGGGAATGGGATCATTGCATAAGTAGAGGGGTCAGCCATACATTTATTAATAATAATGAATTGCATTTTAATAGCGCTTTTCCAAGTGCTCATTCATTCATACATTGGGAGGTGAAGCGGCGAACAGTCGACGCCAGCGTCCTCACTTCCCACACAGACTGTGGCGAGCTCACACCGACCGACTCACTGGAGGCAACGTATAGGGTTCAGTGTCTTGCCCAAGGACACTTCCACATGCCGGGATTCGAACCGCCGACCCAGGGATCATTGGACGACCTGCTCTACCTCCTGAGCCACAGCCTCTCAAGGTTCAAGGTTCAAGGTTCAAGGTTATTTTATTAGTGTCCCCGAAGGGCAATTGGGTTTTACAGCAGGTCATAAGGCATTGAAACATGTGAATACATCAGTCAAACCAAAATTATTGCTGCTGGTCGCAAGCGTGAGCTGCGCCCGGGCCTACTTGCATCTTCAGAAAAGAAAGAAAAGGGATAGGGGGGGTGGGGGAGGCATCGAGTGGGTGAGGGGTATTGAGGGGTTTGCATACCGTCTGTTGAGCCAATACGTTTTGGAAGCGCTCCTCTATTGCATCTTATAGTTCAATAGGTTCATTACGTGATTTCTACCAGGGTTTTTTTTTAATGTAAATCAACCGTGCAGGGACTGAAACTTGTATGAAGCGAGGGAGACTTTTAATGTCCGTTGGAATATTCATACTCACGTGAATGATGTTATATTCATGGATTTTATAATCACATATTCATGTGAACATGTTCTCTTATTTTAATTTCCCTGTCCTGTTTTCTGCCATCTGTCGCCTTCTTTTTTCACAGTCAGTGTTTATTTTATAAAAAATGTGTACAGTTTCAGAATTACAGTAAATACACACTGATGATTTAACCCGTTTTGGTGTTAGCATTATGTTATGCTTTAGCTATTGAAAAATAGCAGATCTACAAGCTCGTAGCGCGCCACGCTGCTAATTATTTTTTAATCGAAGAACGACTGACAGAGAAACATAGCTTTTTCAGAAAACTGTCAGGATGTAGAAGACATTTTTAGAATCTGATCTCAGGTCAAAATGAGTTAACTATGTGATTACAACTTATTTTCATCTCTTTCTCTGACCATATAGAGGCAGACGGTATCAAAGGTCAGTGATTATTGCGACCGCAGGTCGCATGTAAAATGGAATCTTGCATTTCCTGTCAGTGTGTCACACCAGGCAAGCCCCCAGGTTGTGACATTGTGACATCACGTGACATCAGCCACCATATATGGTGCCCAGGTCATCGTGACATCGCCTGACATCATCAGGGATGGTGTCTTAGTAAATGCGACCTGCTGTCGCAGTTAAGCCCATATATGGAGATCCCTGATGCCATCAATATTGGCCAGCAATTAACTCTACATCTGACCTCAGACCTCACATCTCCATATATGGATATATGTCAGAACCTATTCTGACATTCCATAATGATCCTTCCCCATCCATTCATCCTTCCTCTTCGATGTCTCCCTTTTGACTTACACCTGTCCATTCTAAGTCTAGACGGGCCTGCCCCAAAGTTATTAGTGCAGCCGTGCCCGGCAGCCGGCGAAAACTAGAGTTCTCAACAGGCCCGAAAATGAAGGCCCGGCCATACCTGGGCCCTACCTGGGCCCTACCTGGGCCCTCATCAAACACTGTACACCTGAAAGACGGATGAAAGGTTGTACTTGGTGTAGTAGCTCAACATCAGCAAGAGTACACACGTTACCGACGAGAATCTGTATGCCGGAATGTTCAGGGTGAGCGACAACATAGCAGCCAGGAGAATGAGACTCTCAGGACACTGCCAAAGACACCGGGAGCTCCCAGCCAGCAGACTGGTGCTGTGGGGAACCAACACATGGGTACCGGGCACCAGGACGTCCCCACTGAGGGGAACCAACACATGGGCACCGTTCACAAGGACGTCCCGTACTAACATAATGTGGATGTACTCAAGAACGACGCAGGAGCGCAAAGCACCAACGAGCTGGCCGGATGTATGGAGAACCGGGATGTCTGGAAACGACGATGGAGGGCGTCTCTCTACGTATAGAGAGTAGTTCTCTCTTACTGTATACTTAACTTATAAGTCCCTCGTCTGCTGCGTACATAATTATAGCAACACTTCTCTGCATGCGTGGACGGGATATAATAAACACACACACCGTTGGGGGTCTTGAGAGGCACGTCAGTATAACTCTTATAAATAAGTGAGATCTGGGATCTGTTATACTGGCACGTCAGTATAACTCTTATAAATAAGTGAGATCTGGGATCTGTTATACTGGCACGTCAGTATAACTCTTATAAATAAGTGAGATCTGGGATCTGTTATACTGGCACGTCAGTATAACTCTTATAAATAAGTGAGATCTGGGATCTGTTATACTGTCACGTCAGTATAACTCTTATAAATAAGTGAGATCTGGGATCTGTTATACTGGCACGTCAGTATAACTCTTATAAATAAGTGAGATCTGGGATCTGTTATACTGTCACGTCAGTATAACTCTTATAAATAGGTGAGATCTGGGATCTGTTATACGGTCACGTCAGTATATAACTCTTATAAATAAGGGAGATCTGGGATCTGTTATACTGTCACGTCAGTATAACTCTTATAAATAAGGGAGATCTGGGATCTGTTATACTGTCACGTCAGTATAACTCTTATGAATAAGTGAGATCTGGGATCTGTTATACTGGCACGTCAGTATAACTCTTATAAATAAGTGAGATCTGGGATCTGTTATACGGATGCATAATGAAGCAACGAGGAGGGGGAGAACAGATGAAAGAGAATAGGGGAGTTCAAAAGAAACCAAAGAACCCCGGGCCGTAGATCTAATATAATATACGGATTATACGCACTCATGTTACTGGCCTTAAATCTTCCTCTCTCTCTCTCTCTCTCTCTCTCATCCTCTTCCTCTCCGTTCCCATTTATAGCTGGCTTTAGTGATTGGCTATCGCACACGCGGTCACGTGCGGGCACGCACATGCACGCACGCACACAGAAAGTTTCTCTCTTGGTGTTAGCTCATGAAATTAAATCTAATCATGACAATGGGCGGTCTCTCTCTCCATTAAGCTACATTTCCAGGCCATAACAATAAGTAAAGGACCACCACACATCACACACACGCACACGCACACTCTGGCAACCACACTGCGGTCCACACAGACGTCCATAACACACGCATGCGCACACACACAGACGTGTGGTTGACACTGGCAACCACACTGCGGTCCACACAGACGTCCATAACACACGCATGCGCACACACACACACTCACAAACAAACCTGCACGTCAACGGGGGCTGTATATGCACACACACGCCATTTTGTTAAGAACTTGGGCCACTTCCCGTATACTTCCTTCAACAGGTGTGTCCTTTAGTGGGTTCCAAATGGACCCGGGTACGGGTGTATACCGTAACTCTGAGAGTGTACAATTTGTTCCATTTGTACACTCTCAGAGTTACGGGGGTCTTTGAAATTAAAAAAAAAGTTTGAGAAGCACTGCACACTAAATGGAACAGAGCCTTAATTAGTACCACCGCTAACACCTGTGAAGGAAGTATAGGGAAGCGGGCCAGGAAGTAGGAAGAGTTGCTGCAGCACGTATCATCACCAGAACCCCTGTCATCAGTCACATCACCCCTGTTTTACACCAACTCCACTGGCTTCCCATAAAATCACGCATCGACTACAAGATCCTTCTCCATACATTCAAGGCCATCCATAACCTCGCCCCCCCATACCTGTCTGACCTTGTCCACATCAACATCCCCACCCGGTCTCTCAGGTCTGCCTCCTCCCTCACCCTGAAAGTCCTCCCAGCCCGTCTGTCCACCATGGGGTCAAGAGCCTTCAGCCGCTCTGCCCCTCACCTCTGGAACTCCCTCCCCCCGGACATCAGAAACATGGACTCTATCACCACTTTCCAAACCCACCTCAAAACCCATCTGTTTAGGCAGGCCTATGACCCTACATGACCTGTCTGCTGCAAGCTGTGTTTTTGTTCTGCTTTTAACTGTTCTGCTTTTAACGTGTACTGTTTTAACCTGTACGGCGACCTTGAGTGCCTTGAAAGGCGCCTTATAAATAAAATGTATTATTATTATTATTATTATTAGTTATTCTGGGTGCGTTCGGAAATACGCAGCGGGAATGTGGTCAGTTTGTTGACTAGTGTGGTGGGCGGTGACGTCACAGAGTGCACTCAAGTGTGCCTTATTTACGAACAACCACAGCTGTGACGCATTCACACTGGACAACCCCAGGGTAGGGTCTCTCAGTGGACAACCCCAGCTTCAGGGTAGGGTCTCTCAGTGCGGGCACTCGGCACACCCGGTGCGCAGCGCACTGGATTTTCGAACGACAACGCACCGAGTGCTGCACTGAATAAACAAACGACAAGAGGGGTGCGTTCGGAAATGCGCCCTGAACGCACTGCTGTGCTCTCTTGTCCTTCGTTTATTCAGTGCACTCATTGTGTTGTCTTTCGAAAATCCAGTGCGCTGTGCACCGGGGTGTGCCGACCAATGCCCTCACTGAGCGACCCTATACCCGAGAGCACACCAGTGCGTTCAGGGCTGCATTTCCGAACGCACCCTCCTCCGTCTGCATAATAGCCAATATTCACTGTGTCACAGCAAGCAGCCGGACGGACGGACGGAAGGCGTAGGAAGCTATACAGAACTCACACCTGTCAGCTGGCCTGAGTCACACATCATGGAAGACAATTTGTCTCATGATTGTCCCGACTGGGAGGAGAGGAGGCGACGAGAGAGACGGCTTCAATTCATTTCCAACGGAAGTCACACATGGTTTTAGAGAGACTGCTTGTGTAACAGACGTGATCTTGTTGTGATCTCTATTTCCTGCGGCAGCTTAAGAAGTTCAAAGTCAGCCAAGCAGCCATGACTCACTTCTATAGGGCCACTATTGAAAGTGTTCTCACCTTCTCTATGCTTGTCTGGTTTGGTCACACAACCTCTCAAGACAAATCAAAGCTGGAAAGAGTAGTATGTCGCGCATCAAAAACATAGGATGCAGCCTCCCTACACTTTCCTCACTCTATTCCACCAGAATAATTAGGAAGGCAAATAAAATCATTGCAGACAACTCCCATCCTGCACATCACCTCTTCAATCTCCTCCCATCAGGCAGGAGATATAGAAGTATCCAGAGCTCAACATGTCGCTTCAGGGATAGCACTTACCCCGTAGCCATTAGACATCTCAACTCATAGTACAGTATATGCATATAGCACTTTAAAAAAACTGAATGTAATTTCATATGCTGCTGGTTTTTGTATTGTACTGTCCTTCTTGTTTGTGTATCTATGGTTCTCTGTATATGTTGAGTATGAACCAAGACAAATTCCTATCAACTTGTTGACATGGCAAATAAATTATTGAATTGAATCTTGAATTGAATCTTGTGTTACGTTGTGAAGTACCACAAAGTACCACGTCGTACACTCACCTCGTACAGACCAGGATTCTCTGCAGTGAGTTGCTTTATTCTGACCAGTGTTGATTTCGTCGACTAAAACTAAGACGAAAAATGTTCGTCGACTACCTTTTTTCCTGAGGAAAACCAAGTAGAAACTAAATGAAAACTAAGCTACGATGACTAACACAAAGACTAAATATATTGACAATTTCGTCAACAAAAGTTAGGAAGGGACTATAGTGGACAAGAGATCGAGTATAAGTCATTTTACACTTGGTTGCATGCTGAAAATAGCAGATCTACAAGCTCACAACGTGTCGCAGCGCGACGCGTTGAGCTTGTAGCTCGGCTATTTTCAGCAAGTGTAAAATCAGTCATTACGACGGCATCAAGGCCCACCAAAACACATTTTAGTCGACTAAATCAACCGTAGACTTAGTCGACTAAAACTAGACTAACACTAAAACATTCCAGGTGACTAAAATGTGACTAAAACTAAATGGAAACTATTCAAGAGACTATGACTAAAACTAAAATCTAAATTTGCTGCCAAAAACACTGATTCTGACAACACAAAACAGACGAGGAGGCATGATGTCACTGCTCTGCTCTGACCTGGAAGCGTTCTCCACAACAACAGGAGCCATATGTCACTGCTCTGCTCTGACCTGGAAGCGTTTTCCACAACAACAGGAGCCATGTCACTGCTCTGCTCTGACCTGGAAGCGTTCTCCACAACAACAGGAGCCATATGTCACTGCTCTGCTCTGACCTGGAAGCGTTTTCCACAACAACAGGAGCCATGTCACTGCTCTGCTCTGACCTGGAAGCGTTCTCCACAACAACAGGAGCCATATGTCACTGCTCTGCTCTGACCTGGAAGCGTTTTCCACAACAACGTTTTGCCCTTTCATAGCAAAGTTGAAATAGGAAGTGCGCTAGGTTACGTCATTCCCTTAGGGCCGATTCATACTCCTATTTTAGAGCCGAATAAAAGTCGGTTCGGCTCTGTAGAGCCTACAATGTGACGTCATTTGAGGTTCGGGGGGGGGGGGGGGTACCGTCCTAAAGTCGTCTCTTCGGTGCTACTGAAAATTTCTGACGAGCCGAAATCATTTCGGCACTACAGCGCCGAAACAGTGGTAAAATAGGAGTATGAATCGGCCCTTAAAGGCAACCGCCCGAACTCGTAAAGTTACAGAACAGAAAGTTACAGAAGATGTGCACACACACGCACGCACACACACACACACACACACACACACACACACACACATGCTTAACCCAAGTTTTAATGGTTTAAGCATCTGACAGACTATGCCCTGCAGCATAGTCTAAAAAAGCTGATTTAGGAGTAAAATTGTCAAGTTTTATTTTTCTTTAGTTTGTTTTAAGTCGTTCCAGACGGTCCCCCCTGGAGACAGGCAGCCGACTGGAATGACGACACACCCAACATTATTTGATTTGGGAAAAGTTTCAACAGAATATGCTAATCAGTGGTGGAAAGTACAAGAACATTTACTCAACATTTACTACTGTACTTTTTAAAAGTACAATTTTGAGGTATATTATTTTTGTTGAGTTGAGATTTACTTTACTTGAGTCGAGTCTACTTCCACTACATCTCGAGGAGGGCAAATATTGTACTTTTTTTTTTACTCAACTACAATTATTTAGGCAACTTTAGTTTTGTAGATTTGGATTATTATATTACAAAACGTTTAACCACTATATAAATGTCCATAACTATAGAGCGCCGCAGTCCCGCCCCCTCTCAGAAAAGCGAGTGGCCCAGGAAATGAAACCCCATGCATTCTCCCATCGGCACTTCTAATATAATTTATTTAAAGACGGTTACGCCGCGGACAAAGCCAACTGGGATCGTGACAAATCATGACAATGAACCATAGACTGTAAAAAATATGGACAAAGCGTTCCGCGGGTCTAACGTGAACGTAAAATGAAGCCTGTCAGTCCTTGCAATGGAAGTCGCCATCTTTCTAGATCCGTTTTGGCCCAGTTCAGGCCAGCTGGCCCATTGGCTGGCCCAGACAACGAGGCGGGACTTCCCCCTTCTTCTTCGTTGGTTTTTATTTTGACTCGAGTGGGTGGGGGATCCCGTTCATAGACTGTAACGGTAGCCACGCCCCTCAGAACATGCGGCCCAAATACATGGACTTCTATGGGGCTATGGGTTTTTTTGAGCCCAATGACAGCGCCACAACAGGCCATTATATGAACTTTCATTTCCTTAGTGGCTTCACAAAATATCCGTCTGACTGCCCCCCTGCAATGAACACAATGTTTTGGGCCGATCAAATAATTTATAAGACGAAAAACAAAGCAAATAGTGTTGTCTCCTGACTTTCTTTTCTTCTTTCTAATGATTTGATCGGCCCAAAACATCGTGTTCATTGTCATGATTTGTCACGATCCGAGTTGGCTTTGTCCGCGGCGTAACCGTCTTTAAATAAATTATATTAGTTTATATTAGTTTTCCATTTTTTTCCCCTTTTCACAGAATCGTGTCATGGCCACGCATGAGTCATCAGGATCCTGGATGGCTTCATTCCAGGCTTCAAATAATTCATACAGTATCAATATTTTTTTGGAAATCTCTATGGGAAAAAAATGAATGGGGTCTGCAGGAACAATGGAACCAGAAAATGGCCGCCACTGCTTACACGCACAATTCGTGAGTGGTGCAACCACTCCAAGGAACAGCAATGTCCGTGTCCGCCTATCTATGTGACGTTAACCCACCCATGCACCTATATGTGACTATGAGAACCAGTATATGACTATTAGTACCAGTAGGGGCGCTGTTGTGCCAGAAACAGAGAGAGAGAGAGAGAGAGAGACAGTGCAGCACTGTTGCCTGCTAATGATAGATAGATAGAGAGAGAGAGGAGGGGGGGGGGGCAGTTGCACACTCAGTTCACATGGGTGTGATTTTTTTTGACGGATGGTGCATTTTACACACCAGGGTTGCCAGACTTTGAGAGAGAAATACACAACCCATGATATATGAAAACAATCCCAAAGGCAGCGACTAACACATGAGCACATTAAACATATAACAAGTTTATATAACAATGCTCACAAAAACATGCCGTAATCCTGGTCTCTAAACTGCCTCCCCCTGGCCAGCCGGGGCGCCTGATGGAGGGGAAAGGAACTGGTCGGAATAACGTGTCCCTTCCACGCGCTACGTCCGGCCGGGGAAATTCCCCTCTGTCAGGTGAAAAGAAGCAGCTTGGACTCCTCATGCATAGAAGGAGGCATGAGGTCAGTCCGCTGCCCCCCCAGGTTGGCAGAGGAAGTGTAGCGCCCAGGATTACATTAGACAATTGGCACTGGGTGAAAAAGAAAAACTGGGTTACAAAATCGTGGGATAAAAAAAAAAAAAAAAAAAAAAACAAGTTTCAGGTGGTCATATCTTCATTTTGTTTCCAATTTCAATGAGAACATCATATGAAAGGTTACAGTGTGCAGTTTCATGATATGTAAAGAACTGAAAAATGACCATGTCCCCCCTTGTATATCAAACCACTGTCCCCGGTCACATTATACGGAAATGTGTGTAATATATATATTATTTAATCTTTGCTTCTCGGGGTCAAATACCTACCCTATCATTTTGGGGCGTCGTTCCTTGACGTGAATTAGTTTGAGCACCACCGATATATAACTCGTTTGGATGTAGAAGACATTTGATTTAGAATACATTCGTTTTTATATAATCAACTTGAGGTCTTACAATTTACAATTTAGGCATTTAGCAGACGCTCTTAATCCAGAGCGATTTGCATTAAGCAAGATCAAAAAGCATATGGCAATACATCACATACATGAAATCACACCCCTCTATTAGCAGGCAACAGTGCAGCACTATATCTCTCTCTCTGTTTCTGGCACAACAGCGCCCCTACTGGTACCAATAGTCATTCTGGTGCTCATGGCCACATACATAGGCGGACACATATAGGTGAACACGGTCATTGCTGTTCTGTTCCTTGGAGTGGTTGCACCACTCAAAAAGTAGTTTTTGAGTATATATGAAACATGCGTAAACTAAGAACGCAACAGTGGAATGTCTATATAATGAAACTATACATATAAACTATACATTGTAGTATATATGCGAGTGCGTACGTGCGTGCGTGCGTCAGTAATAGCTGCCCGACAGGAAATAAACTTGGACCCCATGCTGTTCCCATAGCAACACAACTCCACTGATTCTAAAAGAACATCACACAGTGTTGGGATTAGAGGACCCTGTATCCATAGCAACTGATAGTAGCAAGTGCATGACTGTGTGTGTGTGTGTGTGTGTGTGTGTGTGTGTGTGTGTGTGTGTGTGTGTGTGTGTGTGTGTGCATGCCTGCCTGCGTGGGCGTGTGTGTGTGTGTGTGTGTGTGTGTGTGTGTCTGCCTGCGTGGGCGTGTGTGTGTGTGTGTGTGTGTGTGTGTGTGTGTGTGTGTGTGTGCGTGTGTGTCTGCGATGTGATAAAATGGCCACCAACGTAATCAAAAAAGTCAATCAAAGAACAAGATTCCTTTACAGGATCTCCTCACTGGTCAACAAAAACACCTTGAAGACCTTAACAGGAGCCCTCTTCGTACAAGGTTTCTTTGACTATGCATCCACCTCATGGTACCACAGCACCTCAAAGGCCCTTAAAACAAGGCTCCAGACCTCCCAAAACAAACTGGTCAGGCTCCTACTTGGCCTCACCCCCCGAACCCACCTCACCCCTGCCCACTTTGACAGGCTGGGATGGCTTAGGGTCGACGACAGAGTACAGCATCTTGCAATGGGTCTGGTCCACAAGATTCGATACACCACCAAGATACCCATGTACCTGTCTAGATACTTCCTTAATGTTAAACGAAGTCCACACCCACAACACCAGAGGGAGTGCAACAAACCATGTACAACCCAGATTCGGCACAAACAAGGGACTAAATTATTTTCGCTCCTATGCCACCAAAATGTGGAACGCCCTACCAACAGTCATTAAGACATGTGAATCCCTTGACTCCTTCAAAACCGCTCTCAAAGGGCACCTACTGATGGCTGCAATTCGAAACTGGCCCCTGTAAAATCTGAATCCGCCCCCACCCCCCACCCCCCTTTTCCCCTCACTGTATAATTATGTATCTTTTCCCTTTTTGCTTATACATGATGAATTCCTGTTCTGTTCTTTAACTACATAGAAGTGTCTATTTGTATGTCTCTAAATGTTTTGATGAATTGAACAATGTGGACCCTGTTGTAAACAAGTGTAATGCTTAATTGGGTCGTCCACTCACAGTTAACAGTCTCTGTATTGAGTTTGTGCTTGAAATGTACTGTAATTCTACAAACTGTTAATAAATATTTCAATCGATCAATTCAATGTGCATGCGTGTGCATTCTATGCACATCCTGCATGCAGCTAAACAGTGTCTGAAGGACCAAAGTAACGCAGAATACACACAAGTTGGATATAAAAGCACTTGAATTCAGGGTGCCCTGTGTAGGCTACAGCTAGTAAGCATGTGGAGCTCATATAGCTTACTGTAGGGCCAAAATAATGCCTTTCTTTCTTTATAGTTACGCCAGAAATACGGTTGTTCAACACTCTCACACTTTGGGACTTGGGCGTCTTGTTGTTTACTCACTTGTTGTCGATTGACGATGGTTGATTTATGGCCGGAGTTTGTGTTGTTGTGAGAGTCAGTGTAAAGGTTTCAAAATAAAAACAAACAAGAACAGGCTCAAGACTAAATACTAAATACAGGTCTCAAAAACAGACGCGCGCAGGGTTCAAATAAACAAATAAAGTATTTCTCGCTTTCTTTCAGTTCAAACTGCGCTGTGCCGTGCGAGCTGTTGACATCTGTATACTATACTGGCGTCTTCCCCCCCACAGCTGTGTGGGCCTGTGGCTTAATTAAAAGGGAACCATGGTGCCATTTCCCAAGGCAACCAGTGGGGGCGCCATTTAGTCACGAATATGTGAAATCAAATTTGATGGCTCCTACACTTACACTGTGTATTTAAAAGAAAAATGAAATGAAAAATAACACTCTCGCAGCTGACCCCAGTTCAAATCCGACACGATTATATCATCCCTCTTTATGTTCCCGTCTCTCTCTGGTGTGTTCACTGTGTCTCGAAATGAAACTAAGCATTAACCCATTTAGGCTAAAATCTGACAGTTTTCTGAAATACATTGCTCAAAGGGGGGGGGGGGGGTGTATATTACTCACCCAAGCTTCAAGTCAGGAAGGAGGCCACAGCAGCTTCCTTGAATCTGTCCAAAAGCTTTGAAAGTCAGGAGGCCACAGCAGCTAGTTCCTTGAATCTGTCCAAAAGCTCTGAATGGATTCTAAAGCCTCAGAAATGTTCCCCGACCAAACTTTTCTTCTTCAGATCTCAACATTTTCCGGACCTATACTACTGTAGGTTCAAGGTTGTGTTTTATTTGTTGTTTATCTTGTGTACATGAGAGTAAAACTTATTTTCCCTGTGGTTTATGATCATGTTCTGATTGGCTTTAAAAGAGTCTCTCTTTGACAAACCAGAAACCACAAACAAACAAACACTCTTTTTGATACTACATAAAATGGAGCATTGGGCGGCCTTACTTCCTGTGCTTTTATAGCTCCTGTTACCTCACTTCCTGGAACTATTGCTGACATGTTTTTCCCCACAGCGCCCCCTATGAGCAAACCTTGTCAACAGAAAATGAATGACCATAAACATAGCTCCTGTTATCTCACTTCCTGGAACTATTGCTGACATGCTTTTTCCCCACAGCGCCCCCTATGAGCAAACCTTGTCAACAGAAAATGAATGACCATAAACTACTAAAGAGGAAGAAGAAGTTCACCCATGTGACGTCACGACACTGATAGCCGGATTTTGATTTGCGAATAATATTTTAATACCTTTCAGAGTGGAATTTCCAGCGTCACATGACAAAAAAACAAACATTGAAATGAAATACCAACGATATAGCCTATACTACATACAATTGAAGAGTATAGGGTTTAACCTTTAAAGTTGCGTTCGTTCACACAGGGTAGATTAAACGATGCAGCATGCAGTCCCCCATTCATTGTCAAAGGAAGCCGCAACGACATGACGTGGCAAAGGAAAAATAATGTACTTGAAATGTACATGAAATGTACATGCATTGAGAGAACTGTCGTGTGTAATTTTTGACATTTTTAAGTTTGAGAATTCCACTTATATCAGCTGGAAATGCTATGACAGGTTGAAATGCATATTATTGCGAACGCAATGAGCGATTACTATGTAACCCATGAGGCAGAACTGTCTGTCTGTCTGTGTGTCACGCTGTGACACCACCCGCCCGCCACCAGAGGGCGCAGCTGTATCACACGCACGCACGCACACACACACACACACACACACACACACAGTATAAAACTTAAAAAGAAAGAAATAAAAACACTTAAAAAAAAGAAAACGTAAAAATAAATGTTTTTGCAATTTACGAGTTGCGTTCGCTTCCCACGTTCGCACGTCTTACTTGTTGTAATGGCTTGTCCGTACTCTCCTCTTGTTCCTCGTATTCACACATATTCTCTCTCTCTCTCTGTCTCTCTCTCTCTGTATAGAATTGCTCCTGACAACTCAGCGAACCACACCCTAAGAAGCCATACTGTACGTCCCTCCTCCCTCCGCCAGTTGCCAGGATGTAAGACCAAGAACTGAGCGACAACAGAGCTAGGCCATCAACTGCAAAAACTGCATGCACCTGCAGTTTCACCACCGCCAGCAACGTCGACGCCACATACACCCAACGGGCCCCGGTTCCTCCATTCGTCGAGGCGATTTTACACCGATCTCATTTCCTTCTCCAGAATCCAATCAGTTCGCCTTCGCAGATACCGTTTAAACTTCTCACAGCATTAAACCATCTATTCTACCATCAGCGAGGTCTGCTGTAGCACAGCCTCACACGTCAACGTCTAAAAACACTTTCGTATAAAGTCGGATCCTAATTTTTCGCCACCTTGAGCCGCGAAGACCGAGATGAGGTCGTCGTCGGCCCTCCTCCTCATGACCTCACGGCTGTGGCTCCTGTGTGGCGTCCTCTTGGGCGCGTGCTCGCCCGGCGCGGCCGCCGTCCAGCCGCTGCCGTGGCGCGTCCCCTGCCCCGCGCGCTGCGCCTGCCAGATCAAGCCGTGGTTCTCCCCCGTGGAGTCGGTCTACCGCGAGGCGCCCACCGTGGACTGCAACGCCCTCCTGCTCACCACGCTGCCGCTCCCGCTGCCCCGGGACACGCACACGCTGCGCCTGCAGAGCAACCTGCTCTCCGCCGGCCTGGAGAGCGCCGCGCTGCGGGCGCTGCCCAACCTCACCGAGCTGGACCTCTCCCAGAACCGCCTCGGCCGGGTCGGGACGACGACGACGGTGGCGGCCACGCAGAACCTCTCTCCGCTGCCCTCGCTGCGGTCGCTGCACCTGGAGGAGAACCGCCTGGCCCGCCTCCCGCACGCCGCCTTCCGCTCCCTGCCGGCGCTGCAGGAGCTGTTCCTCAGCCACAACCGCCTGCGCTGGCTGGCGCCGGGCGCCTTCGCGGGCCTGGGCTCGCTGCTGCGGCTACACGTGGACAACAACCGGCTGCGCTCCGTGGACCCGCGGTGGTTCGGCGCCCTGCCGCGCCTGGAGGTTCTGATGCTGGGGGGGAACCCCGTGGAGGTGCTCCCGGAGCGAGGGTTCCGGGCCCTGGGGGCCCTCCGCAGCCTGATGCTGGGCGGCATGGGCCTGAGGGGCCTGGCCGAGAGCGCCCTGGGCGGGCTGGAGCGCCTGGAGAGCCTCTCCTTCTACGACAACCGGCTGTCGCGGGTGCCCGCGCGGGCCCTGCGGCGCGTGCCGGGCCTGAAGTTCCTGGACCTCAACAAGAACCGCATCGGGCTGCTGGAGACGGGGGACTTCCGGGACATGTTGCACCTGAAGGAGCTGGGCCTGAACAACATGGAGGCGCTGGTGTCCATCGAGAGGGCGGCGCTGGACAACCTGCCGGAGCTCACCAAGCTGGAGGTGACCAACAACCCGCGGCTGTCCTTCGTCCACCCGGAGGCCTTCAGCGGGCTGGGCCGTCTGGAGAGCCTGATGCTGAACTCCAACGGGCTGAGCGCGCTGCACCGCCACACGCTGCGCTCCCTACCCCGCCTCCGCGAGGTCAGCCTGCACTCCAACCCGCTGCGCTGCGACTGCCTGTTCCGCTGGGCGGCCGAGGAGGCCTCCCGTCCGCCGCACGTCTCCACCGCCGACGGGGTCGCCGCGCCCACGCCGGCCGGACGGCGGCCTCGAGCCGCGGTGCGTTTCATCCAGCCCCGGGCCACGCTCTGCTCCGAGCCCCCGGAGCTGAGAGCCCGCCGGGTGAGAGACGTGTCCGCCAACGAGATGTCCGCCTCCTGCCTCCCCGTGATCGCGGCCGGGGCCCTCCCGCCCCGCGTGGGCGTGCGGGAGGGAGGCAGCCTGGCGCTGCACTGCCGGGCCCTGGCGGAGCCGCCGCCCCGGCTCTACTGGGTCACCCCGTCCGGGCTGAGGCTGGGCCCCGCCCCCGAGCTCGCCAACGGCTCCGGCCCTTCGCCCGGCGAGCCCGCCGCGGGAGGAGACCGCCACGCCCTCCGACCTCCTCCTGACGACGACTCTCCTGCAGGAAACTACCGGCTCCTCCCCGAAGGGACTCTGGAGATCTGGGCGGCGAGCGCCGGCCAGGCGGGGCTGTACACGTGCGTGGCGGAGAACGCCCTGGGGGCGGACACCCGCAGCGTCACGGTGGGGCTGCGCGCCAGAGGAGGCGGGAAGACCGCCGGGACGTATCCGAGCGCCGGGAGAACAACCGAGGCGGCGACGGCGGTTCTGGAAGTGCGGGAGGTCGGAGAACATTACGCCGTCCTGTCCTGGCGGAGCGAACACGGGGGGCTCCCCTCCACGCGTCTGTCCTGGCAGGCCGTGGCCTCCTCCTCCTCCTCCTCCTCCTCCTCGTCCTCCTCCTCCAGGCCCACCGCGTACACCACGCGCATCCTGGCCGGGACCCAGAGCTTCAACCTGACCCACCTGCGCGCCGAGACCTTCTACCGCGTGTGTCTGCATCTGGGAGGAGCGATCGGGGGGGACTCCGAGCTCCGGAGCGAGCGGAGGAGGAGCAGGAGGAGGAGAGCCATGAGGGAGAGCACGCCGCCGCCTCGCTGCGTGACCATCAGGACAAAGGTGCGCCCTGCTGCCGCCGCCGAGCCGCCGGAGCCCTGCAAGCCGCCGTGCCTCCCGAGGCCGCCCGCGGCGGCGGCCAGCACGTGGCTGGCGATAACGGCGTTCTCCTTCTACACGCCTCACCTCACCCTGATGCTGTGCATGGGCGTCCTCATGGCGCTGGTGAGCCGCTACCACCCGGAGCAGGACGGCGAGGGCAAACGGAAGTACCTGGAGGCCCTCCGGCGGGAGGCGGAGGCCCGCGGCGTGATGACGGCGGCCGCCGCCGCGGAGAGGACGGGCGACGAGACGCTCTCCGGGTGCGCGTGCGTCTCGTCGGACTGCGGCGGGGGAGGAGAGAGGCCGCGGCAGAGTGAGAAGGCCGCGTTGCTCTGGGAGCGCTGAGATAATCACATCCATACACACTTTACAGTAAGCCTGGGTTATACTGAGATAATCACATTCATACACACTTTACAGTAAGCCTGGGTTATACTGAGATAATCACATTCATACACACTTTACAGTAAGCCTGGGTTATACTGAGATAATCACATTCATATACACTTTAGTTTACAGTAAGCCTGGGTTATACTTTACAGTAAGCCTGGGTTATACTTACGATAATCACA
Organism: Protomyctophum bolini; assembly: GCF_963924005.1. Lineage (NCBI taxonomy): Eukaryota > Metazoa > Chordata > Actinopteri > Myctophiformes > Myctophidae > Protomyctophum > Protomyctophum bolini. The sequence continues at coordinate 4,010,302 of NC_137863.1, read as the reverse complement.
TTCATACACACTTTAGTTTACAGTAAGCCTGGGTTATACTTTACAGTAAGCCTGGGTTATACTGAGATAATCACATTCATATACACTTTAGTTTACAGTAAGCCTGGGTTATACTTTACAGTAAGCCTGGGTTATACTTACGATAATCACATTCATACACACTTTAGTTTACAGTAAGCCTGGGTTATACTTTACAGTAAGCCTGGGTTATACTGAGATAATCACATTCATACACACTTTAGTTTACAGTAAGCCTGGGTTATACTTTACAGTAAGCCTGGGTTATACTTACGATAATCACATTCATACACACACTTTACAGTAAGTCTGGGTTATACTTTACAGTAAGCCTGGGTTATACTTTACAGTAAGCCTGGGTTATACTTTACAGTAAGCCTGGGTTATACTGAGATAATCACATTCATACACACTTTAGTTTACAGTAAGCCTGGGTTATACTTTACAGTAAGCCTGGGTTATACTTACGATAATCACATTCATACACACACTTTACAGTAAGTCTGGGTTATACTTTACAGTAAGCCTGGGTTATACTTTACAGTAAGCCTGGGTTATACTTTACAGTAAGCCTGGGTTATACTGAGATAATCACATTCATACACACTTTAGTTTACAGTAAGCCTGGGTTATACTTTACAGTAAGCCTGGGTTATACTTACGATAATCACATTCATACACACACTTTACAGTAAGTCTGGGTTATACTTTACAGTAAGCCTGGGTTATACTTTACAGTAAGCCTGGGTTATACTTTACAGTAAGCCTGGGTTATACTGAGATAATCACATTCATACACACTTTAGTTTACAGTAAGCCTGGGTTATACTTTACAGTAAGCCTGGGTTATACTTACGATAATCACATTCATACACACACTTTACAGTAAGTCTGGGTTATACTTTACAGTAAGCCTGGGTTATACTTTACAGTAAGCCTGGGTTATACTTTACAGTAAGCCTGGGTTATACTGAGATAATCACATTCATACACACTTTAGTTTACAGTAAGCCTGGGTTATACTTTACAGTAAGCCTGGGTTATACTTACGATAATCACATTCATACACACACTTTACAGTAAGTCTGGGTTATACTTTACAGTAAGCCTGGGTTATACTTTACAGTAAGTCTGGGTTATACTTTACAGTAAGCCTGGGTTATACTTTACAGTAAGTCTGGGTTATACTTTACAGTAAGCCTGGGTTATACTTACGATAATCACATTCATACACACTTTACAGTAAGCCTGGGTTATACTTACACACTGGGTTTAACGTGCTGGGGGAAAAAAGCAGATCTACAAATGTGGCAGTGAGCTGGTAGCCTGTTTTTGTTACGTGACACCCGGACACGACTAAGTATGAATCAGGCATCACAGTTAGCCTATAACCACCACACACACACACACACACACACACACACACACACACACACACACACACACGCACACACACACGCACACACACACGCACTCACACACACACACACACACGTTGGAACCGCTGGCTCACAGTCAGTATGTACAAAGTCAATAAGTCATTGGTAACGTGGTGAAGAGATTTGTATTTATTTATATAAAGTGTACAGTATTGTTTTGTGTGTAAATAAAGTGGTATATTAAAAGAAAACGAAAAGAATACACCGTATATAGGCTAACCATGCCACCTATAACAGGGTAGAACAAGACTGGACAATCACACTTCATGCCAGCATGACGCGACTGAACATGGAGAGACATCAGACAGTATAAAAGAGAGTTTTGACTCACTATAGTGACTGCTGACTTGTGAACTGTATAATGGTAAATGGTGCATTTATATAGAGCCTTTATCCAAGACAATTTACAGAGATTGTGCATTATACATTCACCCATTCTCACTGCACACATTCACACACCGATGGCAGCGGAAACCATGCAAGGTACCAACCAGCACATCAGGAGCTATTAGGGGTTCAGTCCAGAGTCTTGCTCAAGGGCACTTCGACACTAACTCTGGGGGAGCCCACAGGGTTCGAACTGGCAACCTTGCGGTTCACCATCCGGCCACTCTACCGCTGATCCACCACCGCCATGGAACTGTGAAAAGTTCGCCTCAATCCACCCACGGTCACAAAACAAACAATCACAGACAGTATATTATAATGTAATGTATATGAAAGAGGCTGGGTCTGTCCAGATCTCAGTCATGAATTCAGCTGACCATTATTTGTGTCGACCACTCGGCAACAATCAATCATATTCCTAAATCATAATACAACCAGAACAGAAGAGACTGTATGCATTTTCCTCAAGGGCCATATTTTGACTATAGCGTACCAGGCTGGGGCTTAGAGGGCCAGGGGGCAGAGTCTGCACGCGCAAAAGGTCGAAGGTCTTGCCCTGAAAATTCATTTTGAATCACCATTTGAATCCTTGCATAATGTACCTACATGTACCACCATTCCAGAAAGAAATGATCTTAGAGATAATTAACTGAGTGAAATTCTATTTTGAGCTATTACAAATTAAACTCTTTTTGATTTGATTAATTTGCAGTTGGTTTTTTTTTATTGAACGAAAAAAGAAAACGATCTGATTCTGATCATTTGATTTTGAGCATCTGCCGATAGCAATTTTGCCGATACGATATTATGTTTTATAGAACACGTTTATGCACTACAGTATACAAAATCCCAAAGTCTGGGAAGTACTCAAATGTTTTACGATAAGTAAAAGTATCAATACTGCAGTGTAGATGTACTCTGTAGGTGTGTGTGTGTGTGTGTGTGTGTGTGTGTGTGTGTGTGTGTGTGTGTGTGTGTGTGTGTGTGTGTGTGTGTGTGCGTGCGTGCGTGTGTGTGTATGTATAGTGGAGTAAATATAGTTCAATATTTGCCTTTGAGCTGTAGTGGAGACTGTGGAGGAGTTCAAGTAAAATATAGCAAATTTGAAATACCCATTATTCTGACCTGAGATCAGATTCTAAAAATGTCTTCTACATCCTGACAGTTTTCCTGAAAAAGCTATGTTTCTATGTCAGTCGCTATGAGCTTGTAGATCTGCTATTTTTCAATAGCTAAAGCATAACATAATGCACCAAAAGGGGTTCCCGCCCAGAATGGGTACCGTTTTAAGCACAGTACAGTACTGTAATTAGTTACTTTATGTCACTGTTACAAGACAGTTAGTCATGATGGAGTTAGGCAAAGTCTGCCTCCTGCTGGAGGAGGAGTGGAATTGAATTCTAGGAGTATTATCCTTCTACCCTAATAGACAGGGGGTCCTTCTACCCTAATAGACAGGGGGGTCCTTCTACCCTAATAGACAGGGGGTCCTTCTATACCCTAATAGACAGGGGGTCCTTCTACCCTAATAGACAGGGGGTCCTTCTATACCCTAATAGACAGGGGGTCCTTCTACCCTAATAGACAGGGGGTCCTTCTACCCTAATAGACAGGGGGGTCCTTCTACCCTAATAGACAGGGGGGTCCTTCTACCCTAATAGACAGGGGGGTCCTTCTACCCTAATAGACAGGGGGGTCCTTCTACCCTAATAGACAGGGGGTCCTTCTACCCTAATAGACAGGGGGTACACGAGCACATGGCCATTTATCCATGCTCCTTCTCCTACCAAACCACACTGTTAGCAGTGGCACACATCTCTCCATGCAAAGTGAGAGTAGAGTGCGACCTCCGACCTGAATGTCTTTCCCTGTGTCTCTCTCTCTCTCTCTCTCGCCAGTCTTCACTTGAAACTGTCAATAAAGGCAGAAAAAGCCAAAAACAAATAAAACAAATAAAAAAATAATAGTCCATTAAGAAGTGGAACAAAAAAGTAGGTGAAAGGGCTTGCTAGTTAGACTTTGTATTTATTCACACAAAAACATAATTTTTTTCTCCAGTAAGGCAACACAATATATACATACAACAATCTATATAATAATACTATATTTAGATTTAATTGTTGTTATTTCTTTATTTTTTTTACTAACAACGTGTCATCATTCCCTTACTAGCACTAGTAGCTAGTATAAATAGTTTTTAGCAAGTCATGTAAAAGAGTACCAGTGCTAATTACTTCAAGTCTCCCATAGTGTAAGTTACTAACACTAACAGTTAGTACGTCCAATGACAATCCTTTAAGTCTCCCATAGTGTTAGTTAGTAACACTAACAGTTAGTACATGTATACAATGACAATCCTTTTGCTCCACATGAGGCATCATAGTGTGATCAACTGTATATCAGTGGTTCCCAAAGCGGGGTCCGGGGCCCCCCCGGGGGTCCTTGAGGGAGTTCCAGGGGGGGACCCATATAAGCTAAATGATAATTTGGAACCAAACGTGACCAGATTTGACTGAGAGACTGCCATCGCGTAAATTACAGCTTTTCACCAGAGAAAAACTTTTTTTTTTTCAAAATGAGTCGATATCACATACTAGAGCATGTCTGAAATAAGTGTCGGAGCTGAAATCGACATGTAAATATGAAATAAATGCTTAAACGTGTAGCTATAGGTGTAATGTTAGAGACCACAGAAGACATGTAAATATGAAATAAATGCTTAAACGTGTAGCTATAGGTGTAATGTTAGAGACCACAGAAGACATGTAAATATGAAATAAATGCTTAAACGTGTAGCTATAGGTGTAATGTTAGAGACCACAGAAGTTAACCTTTCAAGCCTGTTTTCTCAACTCGCTGTTTCTCTGCAAGACATTACTCTATTATAAGCCATATCTCCAAAACTGGTGGGTCAAACTGAACAACCAATATGTCAATTTGAAGCTATGAAAAAAATCCAATGGCAGTCAAATTTAGTCACAAATGGACCCTTATGGGTCTGTAACTCAGAGAGTGTACACATTTTGTATGCTCAGAGTTAAATCAGCATTGATTTTACAATATAAATTGCGGGGTCCCAGAGATAGAAATGCTATGAAATGGGGGGTCCGTAGAGTGATGCATGTCAAACTGGTAGGGGGGGGGGGTCCTTGAAATTAAACGGGTTGAAAATCACTGCCATAAAAATCTTCTCTTATGGGGGTCCCTGGCACATCTTTTCAAATGGGGGGTCCACAGGCTAATAAATGACAATTTGGGGGGTCCTTGACATGAGAAGGTTTGGGAACCACTGCTGTATATTATCTATTATAGAACTGTGGTGTTCTGAAAGCAATGCCTAAAGAATTAAAAAAAATAAACTGACATAAAAGGCATTCGGTATAACAAACGTGAAACGGGTAATTGAACATCGTAAACACATTTTCATATAAAACAATGTCCTATAGTGTCATTAATATTCATAATTCAGTTGCGGTCGGGAGGAGACCTCATAACTCTATTTGTGAGGTTTTAGATTTATTTTTTGTTGGCATAAATCAGTGCTATTGAACACCCATTGCGTCTGTGTGTTGTTTTGAAAATATTGAACCAATGGAAAGTAGTAAAAAGTGCTTTGGATGGACAAAACCTCTTAACTCCATTGGACCCTCAAAATGTCTGCTAAAAAGCAACTAACTCCACCACCTCTCCCCCCCCCCCCCCCCCCCCCGCCCCAATGGAAGTAATTGACAATATATAAAGTTACAACACCAACTTTGATGAGGCTGTATTGCTTTGTTTAACCGATTTTAGCACTGTGTTATGCTTTAGCTATTGAAAAATAGCAGATCTACAAGCTCGTAGCGCGCCACGAGCTTGTAGGTCTGATATTTTAGAAAAATCGAAGAACGACTGACATAGAAACATAGCTTTTTCAGAAAACTGTCATTTTCAAACAGACATTTTTTAGAAACTGATCTCAGGTCAAAATGGGTTAAAAAAATATAAGGTTTTCTTAATTTCCTGAAAATGTGATATTTTTCATCTCCTGAAAAATGAACATTTTGGACTTATGAGGTCTCCTCCCGAACAGCAGAGATATGCTGCATGTACAGTATGAGGACATTACTAGTAATGGCGTCTTAAGAACTTGTTCTCGTATTAGTACGTATAGTAAACAACGTAGTCTACAACAACGTTAGTACGTATAGTAAACAACGTAGTCTACAACAACGTTAGTACGTAGTCGGAACAACATAGACCACAGCATTGACATCATTAAACGTTACGTCTCATTCCTTAACCAAGCCGTATAAAGATTACAAAGTAAAACAAATTGGTATGGCTGCAAAAAGCTGGTTTAGTTCACCTGCTATTCTTATTGTCTTCCTCTTTTTTTCCTGTACAGACGTTTGCAAAAAAAACAAAACAACATTAGCCAATAGAGTTATTATGTTAAATCAACATCCATTATCTTCACAGCTGGTATAATTAATTATGACTCCACACATTTTTACAAAAATATAACTCTATCCTATCCTGCTTCACAAAGGAAAAATACTGATTAGCGTATAGGGTTAGATAATTAGCGAGCACAAGAAGTGACGTGAACCACCAAAACGTTTGCAACACAGTCGAGAGTTAATGTGGTCGATATTGTTTCTTTTATCACAGTCAGTGATCAAATATTAGCCATCCCTGTTACCTAGAATACTATTTGAATATTTTCAAATGGGGGCCGGCTAATTAGTGTCAATTTGGGGGTCCTTGACGTGAAAAGGTTTGGGGGAAAAAAGAGAAGATGAAGGACAGGTTTTCTAAGTATTGAGGGTGTGAGACAAGTGGTTATAACTGTCTAAAAAACACACATTAACGTGAATGACAGTAGGTTTCATCTGCAACATGTTGTACTGTGTACAACAGGCAGTGGGGACTGGGGGGGCCCTGCTTCATCTATCTCTCTCAGCTCAGGGGCCCTCAGAGGCCCTTGGCCTGAGAAACATTGGAAGACCCCTGACCCTATACTGCTAAGTGACATCCATGGTTTTCACTTATAGCGTATAACTTGACACTTCTAGTGGTCTCAAATGTATGATTCTAGCATCTGAACTGAACTGAGGACACACATAATATTTTTTATTATTTTTGTGTGTAGTGGCAGCTAGTGGCAAAGTCTGAAAACAACCTGTGCACGTGACAGCTAACATCCGACGTTGACCGTTCACAGTCACACCGAGGTGATTAAAGTAGCATAACCACCAAAAAACAAAATGAAATATCAATCTAACATACCTCCATAATCTTTACACAGGGGCCATTATGGTTTATAAGGCAATGGAGTGACTATGAATCAAAAACAAAATATAATGTAGATGTTCAGGTTCATATTATATTCACTGTTTCTTTTCATTTTTTTTGTATATTGGTACACAGTCCAGTAGTTCTAAGTACCTTGGTCTACCTGGCGTATTAAAATATTGAGAGCATAATATTACTGCCAGGGTGGATGTGTCGCGTCCATTACATTAAACGCTCACACAGTACAGTAAGCAAACCGTCTCATCCACATACTGTGCGTACAGTACACATTCACACACTGTCACTAAATGATATACGCAGATCTGACAATCACTATGGATACAATAAATCCAATGCACAACACATGTACGCCATTTTGGAAACAACTCTTCCTACCTATACTTCAAGGGCCTTCCTTCACAGGTGTTACCGATGATACTAATGAAGGCTCCGTTCCATTGTGTGTTTAAAGCACACTTTAAGCGCTTCCTGGTTTTTAAACAGCTGGGGGATGGAAATGAACGCTCGCGAGCGGCTGCAGCTCGACGCGTCGGCAAAAGAAAGACGGAAACGCTTTGCCGACGCTACGCTAAGTTGAAGCTGCGCGCGAGCGAGCGTTCATTTCCATCCCGTCTGAAAACCAGGAAGAGACGCCCTGGAATAGGCGTCTTCTTATTTACGTATATTCGCGTATATTAAAAATCAGACCAGTCTGAAGCGAGTGGTGCAACAGCACCCCCTATTGGTACTCCAAGGCTACTCTAAAGTGGAATAGGGGAGTGGCATGCCTGACAAAGAACTCCATATATGGGCATAAAATGGACACAGACATAATATCTGGCCAACTTGCATCGTTCCAAGTAGGCCAGTGGCCCCCAACGGGGCACCGCTCTAGTTTCCAAAATGGCGTACGTGCATAGAGGCTATTATCTCCTTACTTCAGAATAAGGCCCCACCGGATGAGATATTGTAAACATAACGGACCAAAGGGAAGAGAAACACAGTTTGCAGCTTTAGATGAATATCAAAGCGAAGAGGAAGTTAACCCATTCTGAACGGGAACCCATTTTGGTGTTAGCATCATGTTATGCTTTAGCTATTGAAAAATAGCAGATCTACAAGCTCATAGCGCGCCACCGAGTGGCGCGCTACGAGCTTGTAGGTCTGCTATTTTTGAAAAATCGATAGAACGACTGACATTTTTAGAATCTGATCTCAGGTCAGAATGGGTTCATCAGACCAGTGTGTGTCCAGTGGAAACCTCGTGTGAATCTGATCTCAGGTCAGAATGGGTTAATTACAGACTGCATCTACTGTACTCTCGATGGCACACTGAACCACCCTAAATGATCATTGCAGCCGAATAGCAAAGCTAAACGTAACACATTTTGAAGTTTGAAGTCTTTGACATCTTGACGTATTTATTTACCTGTTAACTGTTCACCACCCCCAAGAAAGAAAGAAAGACAATCATGATAATCATGATAATAACGAAAATGAAATGTTCTTCGCGGGGGTCAAACCTATAAAGCTAACTTAATTCTGATTGTTTAAAAGCCCAGACATGGGGTTTGCCTATCATCCCTAACACTGATATAAGACTGTGGCAGGTACGGCCCAACACCTCAGCTGTAGGTCGCATATAGGCGACACCTCAGCTGTAGGTCGCATTATAGGCGACACCTCAGCTGTAGGTCGCATATAGGCGACACCTCAGCTGTAGGTCGCATAGGCGACATCTCAGCTGTAGGTCGCATATAGGCGACACCTCAGCTGTAGGTCGCATAATTATAGGCGACACCTCAGCTGTAGTTGTACGTGAAGTTGTAGGAGCTGGGCTCCTTGGGCACGGGGGGCGGGGCCTCCGGGATGGCGATGTTCTCCAGGTCCAGGAGGCGGAGCTTCATCTCCATGCTGATGAGCGTGTCGAGGTCGCTGCGCGTCAGGTCGCTGCCCATCTCTCTGCCCAGCAGGGCGCACAGCCCGTCCGTCCACACGCAGTACTGGAGTACAGGGAGAAGAAATTAAATCACACCCGTGTGAACTGAGTGGTGTGGCGTGGTGGTCCCAAGGTGGGTTTCCCCGGAACTTCCAGACCCACACAGGAACGTGCCCAGGGTGGGTGCCAGCACCGGGTTCTGGCGAGCCGCCCCCCGCGTCCGAAACGGTGGAGAAATGACAGAGTTACTGTGTGGGGGAATTACCTCCCCCTCTCTCTCAGTGGCGTGCAAGTGGCGTATGACAAATATCCATATATGGAGATCTAAGGGTTTGAGGTCGGAGGTCAGATGTGGATGGACTTGCTGGCCAATATTGATGACATCAGGGATCTCCATAGATGGGCTTAATTGCAACAGAAGATCGCATACAGTATACTATGACATCAGATGTGGGCCTGGGCACCATATATATAGGAATTGACCGTTTTCAGAGTAAATAGCTGGTTTCTGATGGTCGTGTTATTATAGCTTACCTCATATTTGTTTGGAGCTACGAAGTTTAGCGTCTCGTCGGGATCGTACAGGACGGAAAAGGCGAGCTCCAGCACCTCCTTCAGAACGCACGCACACACACGCACACACACACACACACACACACACACACACACACACACACACACACACACACACACACACGTTTCAGATCATTTGAAAATGTGATCGAATTGGGACAACCCTACTAATAATGGTCTGAATTAAAGGAGTAGTTCACCCCAAAAAGAAATGCCAAATATTGTATCAATTACACAACCCACAAAGCCTTGAATTCATGGAGGTTTTTTGGTTCGTTTTTGTCTCATCCCTGAGCACATCGTTGGATGACCGGCAGAGTCTCCTATTGACCGATGACCCGTTCGATCGAATTCTCAGTGAATTCAAAGTCAAAGTCGTACGATTTGTCACACACGTTACCGCAGTGAAATTTGTTCTCCACCCATCTCTTGGGGCGGTTGAGCCGCAGCCAAGGAGCGGTGAGTTGCAGCTCTGGAAACATTTGATTAGTAGATTTGATTTGACCCCCCAATCCAACCCTTTGATGCTGAGTGCCAAGCAGGGAGGCATTGGGTCCCATTTTTACAGTCTTTGGTATGACCCGGCCGGGGATCGAACCCCGACCTCCCAGTTTCAGGGCGGACACTCTAACCACAAGGCCACTCAGCTAGTCAATTCAAGGCTTCATGGGGGTTGTCGACCGATAGAAAATAAGACATTCTGTGGGTGAACGTCAAGAAAGACCTACCTTGTTTTGTTTCAGTGCACTTTTCTCCTTCATGTGAGGACAGTCCTTCCCCGTCACCACAGACTTGATGTCGGACACGGGGACTGCAGGGACAGGACCAGGAAGAACAACAGGTTTTAAATATTAATAATCAGCCCTGTCAAACTGTTGAGCTTGTAGATCTGCTACTTTTGAATTTGAATCCTGAAAAGTAACAGTTTTGGACATAGCTACAGGAATGAGGTTTCATTTTTTCCTCAAAACCAAATCTCTCTGCCAAACACAGCCGATCTATGAGCTGTAGTTAAGACAAGCTTCATGTATTAATTTTTTTTGCATTCTTTAAAGTCTTTCAAAATGTTACAGAACTTACCATGAATAATTGAGTCAACCATCATAATTATTCATGGGTATTTTATTTTTCTTTGTTCCTAATAAATCTCTTCTACAAGGGGCTATTTCTTTTCGTCTAGACATTTCAAATCAATTCAGTACTTTGGAAAAAGAAAAAGAGAAACTTCAACAAAACTTCAACAAACTTCAATTGCCTACTTTCTACGTTTATATAGTCTCTGCAAGTTGATGTTCATATCGTGAATTGAAATAAATGGGTTTCCTAAAAAAAAAATCACTCCTTAAAATGCCTTCTAAACCGTTTTCTGAAAGACCTACAGTATTTCACCCTGCGTGCCAACTTTGTTGGCTAATTTGTTGTTTCTATTGTTTTACATGTTGTGTACTTTTTTATAGTTATTTTTTTTATACAATTTGTGCTAAATGAAGAAGCAGTAGTGCATCAAACCCACATGGTACACTTTGGGAAACGCTCCAAAATGAGTCACATTCAATGGACTAAATTTGTCTCTCGATCTGTCTCTCTGTCACAGAGGAGCTCAACCCAGGATTAACACTGAGTCACTGATGCACTGATGCACTGATGCACGCACACACGCACACACACACACACACACACACACACACGCACACACACACACACACACACATACACCCACACACACACACACACACACACACACACACACACACAGCCACAGCCAGATTCTGCGAGAGAAATAAGCAACCATGCAGGTCTAAAACAAAACAAGCCCAAAAGAAGCAACTAGGCCACATGAGAAACTTTTTAAAACCTATAAATTACATCAGCTATTTGAAAACAGGAGGTGCTCTCTCTCTCTCTCTCTCTCTCGGCGGTGGGGTGGGGGGGGGCTCCTCCTCCTCACTGGCAGGTGAGTCAGTAAGGATGCAACAGCAGTGACAACGCAGAAGTGTGTGTGTGGGAGGGAGGGGAGGAATTCATTAGCATAACGGGGAAAAAATGGGTAAAGCGAGAAAAGAAGAGACGAATCTTAACAAGCAAAGGAGCTCAACGCAGGCGTTAACCCATTTTGGGCGGGAACCCATTTTGGTGTTAGCATTATGTTATGCTTTAGCTATTGAAAAATAGCAGATCTACAAGCTCATAGCGCTACGAGCTTGTAGTTCTGCTATTTTTGAAAAAACGTGAAAATGTGGGGCAAATCTTTCAGAGCCAACGTTTTAAACTCAAATCTTTGCTTCTGAGGTGTCCCTGGAACAACATATTTTCAGATGGGGGGGGGGTCCTTGACATGAAAATGTTTGAGAACCACTGACATAGAAACATGAGGGTTTTTCAGAAAACTGTCATGATTTAGAAGACATTCTGTAGAATCTGGTGTCGGGTCTGAATGGGTTAACAACGGTGACTCACTCTTGTCGCTGAGCAGCTCAAAAGGCACTTCGCCCTGAGGAGACTCGTCCAGGTCACCGTAGTGCAGCACCTTGTGGTTGAGAGACAACCGACAGAACCAGAACTTCTCTGCAGAGAGAGAGAGAGAGAGAGAGAGACAGAGAGAGAGAGAGAGAGAGAGAGATTGAATTATATTGTATTAACCCATTCTGACCTGAGATCAGATTCATACGAGGTTTTCCACTGGACACACACTGGTCTGATTAACCCATTCTGACCTGAGATCAGATTCTAGAAATGTCAGTCGTCAGGTCGATTTTTCAAAAATAGCAGACCTACAAGCTCATAGCGCGCCACTCGGTGGCGCGCTATGAGCTTGTAGATCAGGTATTTTTCAATAGCTAAAGCATGACATGATGCTGACACCAAAATGGGTTCCCGTTCAGAATGGGTTAACGTACTCTGCAGTATTCTCTCAGATACATTCTGGATTACAGCTTTAACTGTGGAACGGTGGAAAGTCTTTCAGTTTACTGGAGTATTTCCAGTTTTCAATACTTACTTACTTCTACTCCACTACATCTCAGATGCAAATGTTGGTACTTTTTAACTCCCACTACAATTATTTGGCTATTTGGAAATCGTGTAGATCTGCTATTTTCAAAGGATTTTATTTTGAAACGAGTGAAATGGGACATTATTTGTGACTACTTACTATACGTACTTTTTGTACTTATATTTTGACGTCAATACATTTTGTACTTTTAGTCAAGTCCATTTTGAATACTGGTGCTTTTACGTGTAACATAGTAATCCCTAACATCATGGAATTGCTACTTATTTTTCAAAATGTGAGTTCTTCTTCCATCTTCACTGGTCTGTCATGAGAAAATTGGTTTAAAAAGCAAAGTGTGTGCGCACACGTGGGTGTGTGTGCATGTGTTCGTGTGCGTGCGTGCGTGAGTGCGTGCGTGCGTGCTGGAGGATTATAATACCTTGCCTCCGGCGGTTGTGTGTGTGGGTGTGCGCGCGCGCGTGTGTACGTGCGTGGTGGGTATTCTAATACCTTGCATCCGGTGGTTGTGTGCGTGCGTGCGTGTGTGTGGTGGTGGAGCATTATAGTACCTTGTCTCCGGCGGTTTCCCAGCTTGCGGAAGCAGCTTCCGTCACACAGCCTGTTGAGGCGTTGCTGTTTGATGAGCTCCAAGATCTCTGGCTGGATCCTCTCCCTCAGCTCTCTGAAGAAACACCCAGTATATTAATATATATATATATACACCCAGTATATTATATATATATACACCCTACTGTATACAAGATCTCTGGCTGGATCCTCTCCCTCAGCTCTCTGTGGAAACACCCAGTATATTAATATATATATACACCCTACTGTATACAAGATCTCTGGCTGGATCCTCTCCCTCAGCTCTCTGTGGAAACACCCAGTATATTAATATATATATACACCCTAGTGCTGCCAACGAATATTCTATATCCGAATATAGATTCGAATCAAAAATAATAATTAATAACCGAATATATAAAATTAAGGTTCGAATTAAAAATAATATTTTGTTTTTCTTTTTTTTAATTATTATTATTAGTTTTCGGTGCCATGGGTAAGCGTTGTGACTTGTGAGCTTGTAGATTAGTTATATTTGCCACGCGACACGCCGACAACGGCATACATTGAAGAATAAATCAGCAGCCTCGCACATTTCCTAAACACAGACTATACAGCGCAGCGCAGCGCAGTTCTGATTGGCTGCCTCGTCTCTAGCCATGTTGCCTCAGAATTCTTTAGGGTCACTAATTTGAGCATAACAGCGAAGCGCAGGCGCTAGCCAGCTAAAAAGTTTCATAACGTCGGCAGCAGACCCACAGTCCACAGATAATAATAATGCAGCAGAATTAACACTGCCTCCGTGCCTCGTTTTGAGGCACGGAGGCTGTGTGGTAGGATTGCTCATTTAAGAAAAATGTTTTACTGGAGAAGGGAGAATGTATGCGTTCCGTTCCATCTCAGTTTTCAGCAACACCAATGCGCGGAGAGAGAGAGTTGCGCCAGCAATGCGATCTTAAATGTTATGTCTCAGGTTGTATTGGTGTAAATATAATTATTAAAAAATCCGATTGGCTCGAATTGAAATCCGAAATCCGAATGGCTCGAATTGTTCGAATCCACGTGGGTTTTTAAAACGAATATCCGAATCCAATTTTTGGACAATTACGGCAGCCCTAATACACCCTACTGTATACAAGATCTCTGGCTGGATCCTCTCCCTCAGCTCTCTGTGGAAACACCCAGTAAATACATATATACACCCAGTATATATATAAAGGAAAGGAAAGGTACTATGTTTACCCTGCAGGGTAACTGGACTAAGCTCAAGAACTTGTTTACAGCCAGGCCCTGCTCATAGAGAACATTTCATGGTAGGGGTTCAATGCCTTGGCCAGTATATATATATATATATATATATATATACACACGCAGTATACACCCAGTATATTTACAATACATTTACAATACATTTACTCCTATAGTCCACTGCATCTCGGATCCAAATGGTCTACTCTTTACTCCAGATCTACAAGCTAAGCAGATCTACAAGCTAAGCAGATCTACAAGCTAAGCAGATCTACAAGCTAAGCAGATCTACAAGCTAAGCAGATCTACAAGCTAAGCAGATCTACAAGCTAAGCAGATCTACAAGCTAAGCAGATCTACAAGCTAAGCAGATCTACAAGCTAAGCAGATCTACAAGCTAAGCAGATCTACAAGCGAACAATGCATAAAAGAAATAGCCGATCAACAATGCTTCACGGTTGTGAGCTTGTAGCTCTGCTATTTTCAAAAGATTTTTTTCTGCATAATGAGTGCATTTACTTGTGCTACTTTAAGCACATGTTGATGCCGGTATACTTTTGCACTTTTACTCAAGACGTACATTTTTAATTCCTCGACTTTCACAGAGTATTTCCATGTTGCAATATTGATACTTTTACTAAAGTAAAAATGTGAGTACTCTTTCCACCACTGCAGTACACCCACGGCACTGTGAGTCACACAAGAAACACCCACGCTGTCGCAGCATCTCTGCGTCTGCTCTGACTGCGTCTGCTCTGACTGCGTCTGCTCTGACTGCGTCTGCTCTGGCTGCGTCTGCTGCTCTGACTGCGTCTGCTCTGACTGCATCTGCTATGACTGCGTCTGCTCTGACTGTCTGCTCTGACTGTGTCTGCTCTGACTTGCATCTGCTCTGACTGCGTCTGCTCTGACTGCGTCTGCTCTTACTGCGTCAATGTTTGCTGCTCTGCTCTGTTTGTCAGGGTGGGTGGTCCCCAGTTCAGATATGATTATTTTGGGGTGGTCCCCAGTTCAGACAAGACGATATATGACTCTTGCTCAAGTATATTCTGGGGAAACCTGACTATAATTATCTGTACTATATCAAAGCTTTGAGGACATATACAGTAAACCGATAAGACAAACATATAGTTTACGGTGACATAACTGACATAATGGGCGGCGACTGGAAGTCGTCCTGGCTCATCCTCTCCGACTGGCGCAGGCGGAGGATCTCGGAGTAGCTGAGGCTGCGCAGCTTAGCCTTCAGCTGGTCCAGGGAGGAGGGCTTCATGGCCAGAGCCCTGGTGATCTGCTCCCGCACCACCTGCATCACCTATAACACAGATCACAGATCAGCTCCATAACCACCTGCATCACCTGGAGACAACACAACACAGATCACAGATCAGCTCCATAACCAGAGCCCTGGTGATCTGCCCCCTGACCACCTGCATCACCTATAGTCACAGATCACAGATCAGCTCCATAACCACCTGCATCACCTGGAGACAACACAACACAGATCACAGATCAGCTCCATAACCAGAGCCCTGGTGATCTGCCCCCTGACCACCTGCATCACCTATAGACACAGATCACAGATCAGCTCCATAACCACCTGCATCACCTGGAGACAACACAACACAGATCACAGATCAGCTCCATAACCAGAGCCCTGGTGATCTGCCCCCTGACCACCTGCATCACCTATAGACACAGATCACAGATCAGCTCCCTGACCACCTGCATCACCTATAGACACAGATCACAGATCAGCTCCCTCACCACCTGCATCACCTATAGACACAACACAACACAGATCACAGATCAGCTAGCCTGGCTAATAAGCCAGACTCAAGCATTGAACGTCACTGTACCAAAGCCTGCCCATATTGCATACCGTGTCCCGATTGGCCACACCAGTTCTCTGGTGTAGGAAATGGGTGTACACTCCAGACCGTAATCCGCTGGCAGGCAATTTATTTTTTGCCAACGGCTGATTCGGTCTGGCTTATTAGCCAGGCTACAGATCAGCTCCCACCCTCATCACAACAGGTTATAGACACAGCAAGAAACAACACAGATCACAGATCAGCTCCCTCACCACCTGCATCACAACAGGTTATAGACACAGCAAGAGACAACACAGATCACAGATCAGCTCCCACCCTCATCACAACAGGTTATAGACACAGCAAGAGACAACACAGATCACAGATCAGCTCCCACCCTCATCACAACAGGTTATAGACACACAAAGAAACAACACAGATCACAGATCAGCTCCCTCACCACCTGCATCACAACAGGTTATAGACACAGCAAGAAACAACACAGATCACAGATCAGCTCCCTCACCACCTGCATCACAACAGGTTATAGACACAGCAAGAAACAACACAGATCACAGATCAGCTCCCACCTGCATCACAACAGGTTATAGACACAGCAAACAACACAGATCAGCTCCCTCACCACCTGCATCACAACAGGTTATAGACACAGCAAACAACACAGATCAGACCACCTGCATACTCTACCACCACAGGTTAGATGGACACAGCAAACAACACAGATCAGACCACCTGCATAGTGTACCACCACAGGTTAGATGGACACAGCAAACAACACAGATCAGACCACCTGCATAGTGTACCACCACAGGTTAGATGGACACAGCAAACAACACAGATCAGACCACCTGCATACTGTACCACCACAGGTTAGATGGACACAGCAAACAACACAGATCAGACCACCTGCATACTGTACCACCACAGGTTAGATGGACACAGCAAACAACACAGATCAGACCACCTGCATACTGTACCACCACAGGTTAGATGGACACAGCAAACAACACAGATCAGACCACCTGCATACTGTACCACCACAGGTTAGACAAACAACACAGATTAGCTCCCGGACTTGATTGCGTCGCATGCTTAAAATAGCTGATCTACATACAGTAGATTTGCTATTTTTCAGAGGGTTCAGACTAGCGCAACTAAACATAAAATGACTTGATCCTTTCTCCACTATCAATCAATCAATCAATCAAAACTTTATTTGTATAGCACATTGTACAGCTTCACAGTTTACAAATATAAAAAAACATTAAAGGAGATGGAAAACAAAGAAGGAACAAAGATGGAACAAAAGAAGTCCCTCCCTAACATTTTAGTCTAGTGTTTATTGGTTGACGAAAACGTTAATATGTTTAGTTTTAGTTTTTATTTTGTTTTCGTCAGAGAAAAAAGGTAGTCAACGATTGTTTTAGTTGACAAAATGGACCCTCAGAGGGCTGTGCTGTGTGTGTGTGCGTGTGCGTGTGCGTGTGTGTGTGCGTGTGTGCGTGCTGTGCGGTGTGTGTGTGTGTGTGTGTGTGCGTGCGGGCGTGCGTGTGTGTGCGTGCGTGCTGTGCGTGTGTGTGTGCGGTGCGTGCTGTGCGTGTGTGTGTGTGTGCGTGCTGTGCGTGTGTGTGTGTGTGTGTGTGTGTGTGTGTGTGTGTGTGTGTGTGCGTGAGTGCGGGCGTGTGTGTGCGTGCTGTGTGTGTGTGTGTGTGTGTGTGTGTGTTCGTGCGTGCGTGCGTGCTGTGCGTGTGTGTGTGCGTGCGGGCGTGCGGTGCGTGTGCGTGCTGTGCGTGTGTGTGTGCGTGCGGTGGTCTCTGACCTTGTTGAAGTCCTCGGCCGTGGCCCTCATCTCCTTCCAGGTCTTGTTGAGCAGCTGGATGCAGACGCAGAAGAACTCCTCCCAGGCCCGCTCGTGGGTGAAGAACATGGGGTGGTAGTCGTTGCAGCCTTCGTTAGCTGGACGGCGAGAGGACGTTGGAAGTGAGGGTTATTGTCTACTGTACTATATACTGTATATACTGTACCCTGACTGTGGCTCTCTACTGTCCCATATATACTGTACCCTTGTAACAATCGCGCTTTACTTATGCAAGGCAAATTATTACTAAGGGAAAATGAAGCGGGATCGTAGGGTTATAGTCTGAACACTTTATGTACGTAGGGATGCTCAAAAGTTGTAATTGAATAAATCACAGGTAAACAGTACACTTCACAATGAAGTCTCTCCCTGTCTCTTTCCCTACCAAATGAAATAAACAAACAAGAAAACAAACTCAAACCAACAGTCAATAATTACAAAGAATCCTAAAAGCGCGTGAAACACATCAACGGCAGCGAGCGCCATTGGAAAATAAAATGTGAAAGACGTAAATCGGCAGTAAAATTTAACTAGTTCATTGTGTGTCGTGTGCCAAGTTCTGGCAGCTTCTTTGATGCACCCTCATTTCACAATGTTACTACGTTACTAAGTTACAAAGAAACAAAATATAGTTTTCATAATAATAGTGGAGCAAAAAGTGCAATATTTACTCCAGTAAAGTAAAAACACCTAAAATGTGTACAATACTTATTCAGTATTTAAGTCCGACGTCATTTTGTAGTGCTACGTTACGTCCGGGTCCAAGTGGCACCAGCTCCCGTCCGCATCTCATTGTAAATAGAATATCTTAATGCTTCCAACTCGAGTAGAATTATTAATGTTTTGTACAAGTGTCCATGACAACAAAAATATATGATGTGGAGACAATAAAGACTATTATTATCATTATTATTGAAGGTGCTCGGTAAAATATTTCGGGGGCATATTTAGAATGTGTGCAGGGCCTGCAGGCTTGAGTATGTTGAATCTGGTTTGCATTAATGAGGATTTAGTTGACACAATAAAATAAAATGGCGATAGTATTCCATGTGGGGCAGACGGCCTGTCACAGCCAGATTTGGGAGAGCAGCGCAGCTTTGTTGTTGCGAGGAAAGCGGTAAAATGAGACTTTCGTGGTTGTTTTCGTCTCAGATTTAGTCCGACGGAGCGTCACAGTATAACTCTATGGGGACACAAAAGCGACACAAAAGTAGGACCCGGAAGTATCTCAGGAGGGGGCGCTCACGTCACAGCTAAAATACTGAATGAGTACATTGGTTTACTGTACTCTGTCTGAGAAATGCAGGATACAGTACTTACGCAGCTCTCCGACCTGCAGGATCTCACACAGCATGCGCGTCAGCTCGATGGCACAGCGGCCGAACGGACACTCGTGCTTGTCCTCGCGGCTGCTGTTCTCCAGGACGATCTGTGGCGGGACGGAATTATAGCACCATGTGTGTTAGCATGCTCCAAACTGACAGGATCATAGCGCCATGTGTGTTAGCATGCTCCAAACTGGTGGTGTTCAATATTTCATGCCGCCGACCCCCATCTGAAAATATGTTGTTCCAGGGACCCTCCAGAAGCAAAGATTTTAGTTAAAAACTGAAACGAATATATATTCAAAGATTTGGTTCATAGCGCGACACTCGGAACTAAAGAGACTTTAACTGTTCAATACGTTGAAACAGTTGTCACCCTGATGTAACAAATAACAATGTATTTCCAACTCCAGCTTGTCTCAGTTCAGGCTGCATGAACAGCACTCCAGCGCTCGGTTTCTGCCCCCTCAATATCGCAACTCTTCTATTAGATGGCTAATAGAAGACATTCTACTAGCCCTGCAGATAGCCTTTGTCCTGTAACCGTTGGTTCCTATACAGTTCATTATACACCAATGCTTTAACACTTGAAGCAAATAAAAGTAAACTGGGAGTTATAAACCAAAACTTGGTCTCAAACTCAAAGCAAACAAATACAAGCTGACAGAAACACTCTGTGACGGCCTGGGCCGTGGCTCAGTGGTCCAGGCACCTTGGCTGGTAATCCAGTCTGGCAGTGTGCCGCGGGTTCGACTCCCGATCCCGACGGCCTTTACTGCATGTCACCCCCCCATCTCTCTCCCCATTTCCTGATGTAGGTGACCAGACTAGACTCACCCTGATGTAGGTGACCAGACTAGACTCACCCTGATGTAGGTGTCCTGGTGGAGCATGTTGTCCAGACTATAGACTCACCCTGATGTAGGTGACCAGACTAGACTCACCCTGATGTAGGTGTCCTGGTGGAGCATGTTGTCCAGACTATAGACTCACCCTGATGTAGGTGACCAGACTAGACTCACCCTGATGTAGGTGTCCTGGTGGAGCTTTAGACTCACCCTGATGTAGGTGTCCTGGTGGAGACTAGACTCACCCTGATGTAGGTGTCCTGGTGGAGCTTTAGACTCACCCTGATGTAGGTGTCCTGGTGGAGACTAGACTCACCCTGATGTAGGTGTCCTGGTGGAGACTAGACTCACCCTGATGTAGGTGTCCTGGTGGAGCTTTAGACTCACCCTGATGTAGGTGTCCTGGTGGAGACTAGACTCACCCTGATGTAGGTGTCCTGGTGGAGCTTTAGACTCACCCTGATGTAGGTGTCCTGGTGGAGACTAGACTCACCCTGATGTAGTTGTCCTGGTGGAGACTAGACTCACCCTGATGTAGGTGTCCTGGTGGAGACTAGACTCACCCTGATGTAGGTGTCCTGGTGGAGCTTTAGACTCACCCTGATGTAGGTGTCCTGGTGGAGACTAGACTCACCCTGATGTAGGTGTCCTGACTAGACTCACCCTGATGTAGGTGACCAGACTAGACTCACCCTGATGTAGGTGTCCTGACTAGACTCACCCTGATGTAGGTGTCCTGACTAGACTCACCCTGATGTAGGTGTCCTGACTAGACTCACCCTGATGTAGGTGACCAGACTAGACTCACCCTGATGTAGGTGTCCTGGTGGAGCTTTAGACTCACCCTGATGTAGGTGTCCTGGTGGAGACTAGACTCACCCTGATGTAGGTGTCCTGGTGGAGACTAGACTCACCCTGATGTAGGTGTCCTGGTGGAGACTAGACTCACCCTGATGTAGGTGTCCTGGTGGAGCTTTAGACTCACCCTGATGTAGGTGTCCTGGTGGAGACTAGACTCACCCTGATGTAGGTGTCCCGACTAGACTCACCCTGATGTAGGTGACCAGACTAGACTCACCCTGATGTAGGTGTCCTGACTAGACTCACCCTGATGTAGGTGTCCTGACTAGACTCACCCTGATGTAGGTGTCCTGACTAGACTCACCCTGATGTAGGTGACCAGACTAGACTCACCCTGATGTAGGTGTCCTGACTAGACTCACCCTGATGTAGGTGACCAGACTAGACTCACCCTGATGTAGGTGACCAGACTAGACTCACCCTGATGTAGGTGACCAGACTAGACTCACCCTGATGTAGGTGACCAGACTAGACTCACCCTGATGTAGGTGACCAGACTAGACTCACCCTGATGTAGGTGACCAGACTAGACTCACCCTGATGTAGGTGACCAGACTAGACTCACCCTGATGTAGGTGACCAGACTAGACTCACCCTGATGTAGGTGACCAGACTAGACTCACCCTGATGTAGGTGACCAGACTAGACTCACCCTGATGTAGGTGACCAGACTAGACTCACCCTGATGTAGGTGACCAGACTAGACTCACCCTGATGTAGGTGACCAGACTAGACTCACCCTGATGTAGGTGACCAGACTAGACTCACCCTGATGTAGGTGTCCTGGTGGAGCTTGGCCAGGTACAGCATGTTGTCCAGAGCCAGCATCCCTGGAGGAGTCTGGGTGAAGTCCGTGGCCGGGTTCACGTGGTTCTGCAAAAACGCAACGCCACACCAAGCACGACCCGTTATAACACATTAACCCATTTTGACCTGAGGACAGTCGTTCTCAAAAATATGTCTTGTGAAGGACCCCCAACAATAATATGTAATTGGCCGCTGACCCCCCATCTGAAAATATGTAGTTCCAGGGACCTCCCCCAGAAGCAAATAATTGAGTTAAAAACGTTCGCTCTGAAAGAATATATATTCTAAATTTGGGCCACATTTTCACGGGGGAAAAAAAAATAGCAGACCTACAAGCTCGTAGCGCGGCACTCGGTGCCGTGCTCCAGGAATTATATATATATAATTATAATATATTTATATATTTGAGGCGGACCCCTACCTCAAAATGTTTGGTTCCAGGGACCCCCATAACAAAGATTTGAGGTAAAAAATGCTTTAAAAAAAAATATATATATATATATATATATATATATATTCAAAGATTTGCAGAAAAACAGCAGTAATAAAGGGGAGCAGCACTCACGGTGAATCCCAGCATCTTGTAGTCCTTGGTGTAGAGGGCCTTCCTCTTCTCCGTCCCGCTGGGGTCGTTCTCTCCATCGAAGGCGATCCGCCGCAGTTCGAAGATGACGTCCCTCTGAGCCTGAGAACAGTAACATTAAGATAAGATGACGTCCCTCTGAGCCTGCCTCGACAGAGAACAGTAACATTAAGATGACGTCCCTCTGAGCCTGCCTAGACAGAGAACAGTAACATTAAGATGACGTCCCTCTGAGCCTGCCTCGACAGAGAACAGTAACATTAAGATGACGTCCCTCTGAGCCTGCCTCGACAGAGAACAGTAACATTAAGATGACGTCCCTCTGAGCCTGCCTAGACAGAGAACAGTAACATTAAGATGACGTCCCTCTGAGCCTGCCTCGACAGAGAACAGTAACATTAAGATGACGTCCCTCTGAGCCTGCCTAGACAGAGAACAGTAACATTAAGATGACGTCCCTCTGAGCCTGCCTCGACAGAGAACAGTAACATTAAGATGACGTCCCTCTGAGCCTGCCTCAACAGAGAACAATAACATTAAGATGACGTCCCTCTGAGCCTGCCTCGACACAGAACAGTAACATTAAGATGACGTCCCTCTGAGCCTGCCTCGACAGAGAACAATAACATTAAGATGACGTCCCTCTGAGCCTGCCTCGACAGAGAACAATAACATTAAGATGACGTCCCTCTGAGCCTGCCTCGACAGAGAACAATAACATTAAGATGACGTCCCTCTGAGCCTGCCTCGACAGAACAATAACATTAAGATGACGTCCCTCTGAGCCTGCCTCGACAGAGAACAGTAACATTAAGATGACGTCCCTCTGAGCCTGCCTCGACAGAACAATAACATTAAGATGACGTCCCTCTGAGCCTGCCTCGACACAGAACAATAACATTAAGATGACGTCCCTCTGAGCCTGCCTCGACAGAGAACAATAACATTAAGATGACGTCCCTCTGAGCCTGCCTCGACACAGAACAATAACATTAAGATGACGTCCCTCTGAGCCTGCCTCGACACAGAACAATAACATTAAGATGACGTCCCTCTGAGCCTGCCTCGACAGAGAACAGTAACATTAAGATGACGTCCCTCTGAGCCTGCCTCGACACAGAACAATAACATTAAGATGACGTCCCTCTGAGCCTGCCTCGACACAGAACAGTAACATTAAGATGACGTCCCTCTGAGCCTGCCTCAACACAGAACAATAACATTAAGATGACGTCCCTCTGAGCCTGCCTCAACACAGAACAATAACATTAAGATGACGTCCCTCTGAGCCTGCCTCGACAGAGAACAGTAACATTAAGATGACGTCCCTCTGAGCCTGCCTCGACAGAGAACAATAACATTAAGATGACGTCCCTCTGAGCCTGCCTCGACAGAACAATAACATTAAGATGACGTCCCTCTGAGCCTGCCTCGACAGAACAATAACATTAAGATGACGTCCCTCTGAGCCTGCCTCGACACAGACCAATAACATTAAGATGACGTCCCTCTGAGCCTGCCTCGACAGAGAACAATAACATTAAGATGACGTCCCTCTGAGCCTGCCTCGACAGAGAACAATAACATTAAGATGACGTCCCTCTGAGCCTGCCTCGACACAGAACAATAACATTAAGATGACGTCCCTCTGAGCCTGCCTCGACACAGAACAATAACATTAAGATGACGTCCCTCTGAGCCTGCCTCGACACAGAACAATAACATTAAGATGACGTCCCTCTGAGCCTGCCTCGACACAGAACAATAACATTAAGATGACGTCCCTCTGAGCCTGCCTCGACAGAACAATAACATTAAGATGACGTCCCTCTGAGCCTGCCTCGACAGAGAACAATAACATTAAGATGACGTCCCTCTGAGCCTGCCTCGACAGAGAACAGTAACATTAAGATGACGTCCCTCTGAGCCTGCCTCAACACAGAACAGTAACATTAAGATGACGTCCCTCTGAGCCTGCCTCAACACAGAACAGTAACATTAAGATGACGTCCCTCTGAGCCTGCCTCGACAGAGAACAATAACATTAAGATGACGTCCCTCTGAGCCTGCCTCGACAGAGAACAATAACATTAAGATGACGTCCCTCTGAGCCTGCCTCGACAGAGAACAGTAACATTAAGATGACGTCTCTCTGAGCCTGCCTCGACAGAGAACAGTAACATTAAGATGACGTCCCTCTGAGCCTGCCTCAACACAGAACAATAACATTAAGATGACGTCCCTCTGAGCCTGCCTCGACAGAGAACAATAACATTAAGATGACGTCCCTCTGAGCCTGCCTCGACAGAGAACAATAACATTAAGATGACGTCCCTCTGAGCCTGCCTCGACAGAACAATAACATTAAGATGACGTCCCTCTGAGCCTGCCTCGACAGAGAACAGTAACATTAAGATGACGTCCCTCTGAGCCTGCCTCGACAGAGAACAATAACATTAAGATGACGTCCCTCTGAGCCTGCCTCGACAGAGAACAGTAACATTAAGATGACGTCCCTCTGAGCCTGCCTCGACACAGAACAGTAACATTAAGATGACGTCCCTCTGAGCCTGCCTCGACAGAGAACAGTAACATTAAGATGACGTCCCTCTGAGCCTGCCTCGACAGAGAACAATAACATTAAGATGACGTCCCTCTGAGCCTGCCTCGACAGAGAACAATAACATTAAGATGACGTCCCTCTGAGCCTGCCTCGACACAGAACAGTAACATTAAGATGACGTCCCTCTGAGCCTGCCTCGACAGAGAACAGTAACATTAAGATGACGTCCCTCTGAGCCTGCCTCGACAGAGAACAATAACATTAAGATGACGTCCCTCTGAGCCTGCCTCGACAGAGAACAATAACATTAAGATGACGTCCCTCTGAGCCTGCCTCGACAGAACAATAACATTAAGATGACGTCCCTCTGAGCCTGCCTCGACAGAGAACAATAACATTAAGATGACGTCCCTCTGAGCCTGCCTCGACAGAGAACAATAACATTAAGATGACGTCCCTCTGAGCCTGCCTCGACAGAACAATAACATTAAGATGACGTCCCTCTGAGCCTGCCTCGACAGAGAACAGTAACATTAAGATGACGTCCCTCTGAGCCTGCCTCGACAGAGAACAATAACATTAAGATGACGTCCCTCTGAGCCTGCCTCGACAGAGAACAGTAACATTAAGATGACGTCCCTCTGAGCCTGCCTCGACACAGAACAGTAACATTAAGATGACGTCCCTCTGAGCCTGCCTCGACAGAGAACAGTAACATTAAGATGACGTCCCTCTGAGCCTGCCTCGACAGAGAACAATAACATTAAGATGACGTCCCTCTGAGCCTGCCTCGACACAGAACAGTAACATTAAGATGACGTCCCTCTGAGCCTGCCTCGACACAGAACAGTAACATTAAGATGACGTCCCTCTGAGCCTGCCTCAACACAGAACAATAACATTAAGATGACGTCCCTCTGAGCCTGCCTCGACACAGAACAGTAACATTAAGATGACGTCCCTCTGAGCCTGCCTCGACACAGAACAGTAACATTAAGATGACGTCCCTCTGAGCCTGCCTCGACACAGAACAACAACATTAAGATGACGTCCCTCTGAGCCTGCCTCGACAGAACAGTAACATTAAGATGACGTCCCTCTGAGCCTGCCTCGACAGAACAGTAACATTAAGATGACGTCCCTCTGAGCCTGCCTCGACAGAACAGTAACATTAAGATGACGTCCCTCTGAGCCTGCCTCGACAGAACAGTAACATTAAGATGACGTCCCTCTGAGCCTGCCTCGACAGAACAGTAACATTAAGATGACGTCCCTCTGAGCCTGCCTCGACAGAACAGTAACATTAAGATGACGTCCCTCTGAGCCTGCCTCGACACAGAACAGTAACATTAAGATGACGTCCCTCTGAGCCTGCCTTGTGTAGTCTGAGCTCAATTACACCCAAAACACCTGAACTTTTAATGTCACTGTTTTCACAGTTTTGCTTGTTTTCATTGCAGCTCAAAAGGCTTCCAAACCCCAGAGAAAACCACAGCCCACAGAATATTCACTGAATGTTCAAAGTTCAGGTTTTTTTGGGTGTAATTGATGCGATAAAACATACAATAAAAATAAAAATAAATAAAAATTATTGTCATGAAGCCTTTAAGAAGAATATGGTCATCATAACAGAAGGTCTAAGTCCTCACCTGGTCATCAAAACAGAAGGTCTAAGTCCTCACCTGGTCGTTGGGGTCCATCTTGGTCATCATACGCTCCTCCAAGAGGTTAAAGGTCAGCACCTGCAGCACGTACAGCTGATGGGCCATCTCGGCTTTGATTGGCCGGTTGCCCCTGATGATGTGCTGAGAATAAAAGACAAAAGCATATACTGTACTGTACTGTATACCGTACCGTACCAAACAGTACCGTACCAAAGTACCGTACCGTACCAAACAGCTGGAGATAAGCAGATAATGCAGTTTGCCATCGCAGCAACGGACAGCCTCACTATGGTACCGCATTCACAATCACAATACTGTAGGTGGAATTAATGACCTTCTCCACCCATTGCAACGGCGTTACTTACAGGCACTAGCTTCTGGTAAATAGCCTGGGTTGAGCAGGGAATAAACAACCATTACTGTTTTGTGCTGTTGTTTGAATCCATTAACCCATTCTGACCTGAGATCAGATTCTAAAAATGTCAGCCGTTCTTCGATTCTAAAAAAAATAGCAGACCTACAAGCTCGTAGCGCGCCACTCGGTGGCGCGCTACGAGCTTGTAGATCTGCTATTTTTCAATAGCTAAAGCATGACATGATGGTAACACCAAAATGGGTTCCCGTTCAGAATGGGTTAAATCTCTTCTCAAAACGTATTTATTCAGAAAAGCATCCCCCCCCCCCTGCCCTGTTGAATGTTTGTTCGGTATGTTCTATTACATTGTTGTTGTTTTTTATATTGCATCTATTCTTTAAATATGCTTTCTACTGTTGGCCAGCTGGCTGTAAGTTGTTGATTTGCTTGCTATGTTGCATCTATTTAATTGTGTTTTTTTAGTGAATTTGTTGTACAGCACTTTGTGACTTTGTCCAGAAAAGTGCTATATATAAATAAAGTTATTATTATTATTATTATTATCAGTGCGGGCATGCATTCCAACAGGGTCCCTGAAGCCAAATCTAATGGCTTCAAAATCTGAGCCAAGTCTCCTGTACGAGTTAGGCCTGTCACAATTATTATTACATAATCGCCTAATGGCTAAATTATCCATCTATAGATGCACCGCGTCTCTGTGCGTCTACATACGTGTGTATGTACTGTATGTCTGTAATCCACATACTGTAACTCCAGAACCGTTCGCCCCACCGACTATACAAATTGGACCCACGTGTTCCAAACCCCCCACAGGCAGTGTACTGTAAGTGCCCGGTGTCCAGTCCCTGCGGGGGGGTGGAGAACACGCGTGTCGAATATGAAGTCGGTTCTCCAGTTCTGTGCATTACAACTACACACACACACACACACACACACAGACAGACAGACAGACAGACAGACAGACAGACAGACAGACAGACAGACAGACAGACAGACAGACAGACAGACAGACAGACAGACAGACAGACAGACAGACAGACAGACAGACAGACAGACAGACGTATACAGAGTCGTGGTGCATTCATAGATAGATAGATAGATAGATAGATAGATAGATAGATAGATAGATAGATAGATAGATAGATAGATAGATAGATAGATAGATAGACAGACAGATAGATGAAACAGTGAAAGGATGCTGTCTGCATAAAGCCGGTTACAGTTGGACATTTTGACGGCCGTATGATAACGACCAACGACAGAACGTAGCCGACAGACACTCACATTAAGGATGATGGATCTCAGGTGCTTCTGAGCCAAGGTGCTCGCCATCTCCTGTTGGAGGAGAAACAAAGCACACATAGATGTAGCAGACAGCCCCTGTTGTGTGAATGATAGCTTCACTGTCGGTATACGTAGCGGCACATCTGCCCCCGCTCTGATTCCACAAAGGTTTTTAACCCATTTTGGGGCGGGAACCCCTTTTGGTGTTTTAAATATTATGTTATAATTTAGCTATTGAAAAATAGCAGATCTACAAGCTATGAGCTTGTAATAGGTCTGCTATTTTTGAAAAATCGTGAAAATTATTTTTATTCAGAAAACTGTCAGGATTTAGAATACATTTGTAGAATCGTTCCCTGGGTCAAAATTTCAAATCAATCTCGTTATCTCGTTTCCGGCATTAAAGGAGGTAAGATGTTGGCACGCGGGGGGGGGGGGGGGGGGGGGGGACCCGGGTTCGAATCTGGGGCGTTACATGTGGATAACGTAGTTCATACAGTAGATATAAGGAGGGGAGAAAACAATAAGGGGAGAAAAGACTGACTATGTGGACTGAAGGAGGACAGAGAGAGAGAGGATGATGGCGTGAGATGTGATGTGTACTCACGGTGAGCTGCCGGTCCAGAGGGTTAGTACACTCCTCCTAGGGGTCAGGGGTCAGGGTTCAGGGGTCAGGGGTCAGGGAGGAGGGGGGTGTGGGGCGGAACAGTGAATGGAAACAAAAAGAAGTGCACAACACTTATACATGGACCATGAGATAGAGAACGGCATACAGTACGTCACAGGGACCGGCATGCGACGGGAGGACGTCACAACAGTCGTACACGAGCTCGTATACGAGCTCCCTCGTTATGGCTCTGTAACTGAGAGTGTACCGTTGTGGGTCGCTGACATTGTCTCTTTTATTTTGCAGAGGTTTGCGTGATCTGCGCATTTCACAATGTAGATATTATGTCCACTAGGGGGAGTAGAGCTATATAAAAATCTGCGACCAGTCAAAGCATCAACAGAGAGAGAGAGAGAGAGAGAGAGAGAGAGAGAGACTAAAAATGACTGGTTTATTAATTTGTTGTATAAATCAAACATCATACATGTAATGCACGTGATTTTCTGTTAATGTTGACACTAAGATTACGTCACGTCATTAACAACTAATAATGTTATCTTCTACAAGTTAACTGGTTGTAGTTCTGTACACTCTCAGGGTTAAATTAACATTGATTTTACAATATAAACTGGGGGTCCCAGAGATATAAATGCCATTAAATGGGGGGTCCGTAGACTAGACTAATATGCATGTCCAACTGATGGGGATCCTTGAAATTAAAATGGTTGAGAAGAATCACTGCTAGAGCTGTAAAAGTCTTCTCTTATGGGGGTCCCTGCGGCATCTCTCTTCAAACGGGGGTCCGCGGGCTAATTGGTGTCAATTTGGGAGTCCTTGACATGAAAAAGTTTCAGATTCATCTCATTCTATCCTATACAGTTTTCTTTGCTGTGTCAGTTTTCTTTGCGGTGTCATAGTGTGCGTGCGTGCGTGTATTTTTCAGAGCTGGACACTGACCTGGCGTCTGTCTTCGGGCGCCTTGAGGAACAGAGCGTTGATGAGGGCGATGGCGTACGTCTGGATCTCCTGGTTAGACCTGGAAGAGGAACACGACCGGAGTTAGAAGCATCTTGTTCCACACATCTAGGCAGACATCTTAAACCATTCTGGTGTTACATACATTATGTTATAATATAGCTATTAAAAAATAGCAGATCTACAAGCTCATAGCGCGCCACCGAGTGGCGCGCTACGAGCTTGTAGGTCTGCTATTTTTGAAAAATCGTAAAAAATGTGGCGCAAAATCTTTGAATATATATTCTTTCAAAGTGAATGTTTTTAACTCGGGGTCTAAATGGCTTAAACTATGGGGTGGTTCGAACACCTTGTGTAAAACCTCATCTCCATACTGTAAATATCAGTCAGTGGTGGAAGAAGAAGTACCTTTTACTATATTACAATATTACACGAGAGGGGGGGGGGGGGTGGTTTAACGTTATTAATGCATGCCTGCGATGCTGCAGGAACGAGAGCAACGCAGACTATTCCAGTCCAACCCTAGTCGAGGAAATCAACGCTGCCCCCTGTGCCCATGTGTCAGGAGGATGCATGTGCATGTGGAACGCCCTAACAACAGTCATTAAGACATGTGAATCCCTTGACTCCTTCAAAACCGCTCTCAAAGGGCACCTACGGACGGCTGCAATTCGAAACTGGCCTATGTAAAATCCCCTTTTCCCCTCACTGTATATGTTTCTTTTCCCTTTTTGCTTCCTTTATGATGAATTCCTGTTCTGTTCTTTAACTATATGGAAGTGTCTATTTGTACGTCTCTAAATGTTTTGATGAATTGAACATGGTGGACCCTGTTGTAAACAAGTGTAATGCTCAATTGGGTCGTCCACTCACAGTTAACAGTCTTTGTATTGAGTTTGTGCTTGAAATGTACTGTAATTCTGCAAACTGTTAATAAATATTTCAATCAATCAATGATAGGATGCTGCCCCCCCCCCCCCCTCCCCCCCTGTGCATGTGTCAGGAGGATGCTAGGATGCTGGCCACGCCCCCCTTGTGTCAGGAGGATGCTAGGATGCTGGCCACGCCCCCCTTGTGTCAGGAGGATGCTAGGATGCTGGCCACGCCCCCCTTGTGTCAGGAGGATGCTAGGATGCTGGCCACGCCCCCTCCTGTGCATGTGTGTGTGCTCACACTTGCAGGTGCCCGATGAGCTGTCCCACGGTGATCTCCTGCGCCACCCGGTGGTAGAGGCTGTGGCTGTTCAGCACCATGCTCTCCAGGATGGCCAGCGAGCGCTGCAGGATGGACACGTCCACCATGGGCTGGTTCACGTAGCCGGCGATCTGATTGGACAGAGAGAGAGAGAGAGAGAGAGAGAGAGAGAGAGACTGGTTCACGTAGCCTGCGATCTGAATGGACACAATATTGGTTGCATGCTGAAAATAGCCGATCTACAAGCTCACAACGTGTCACAACAATCTCCGAATGCCATATAGAGTCTGGACCTATAGCCAGCGGCGTATATATCGACCGGGGCCCAGCGCCCCTAATGGGGCCCCCGGGGCCCAGCGCCCCCAAGGGGCCCATGAAGGGGAAGAAGAAGAGAAAAAAAAACAGTCAGGACGAGACGAAGGTGAAAGCCTGGTTTCAGGGGCTATCGGTCGCAGGACGAGTAACACCAAGGATTCGATCCCCCCCCCCCCCCCCCCACCCGGTACTTTCGCCCCTGCCTATTGCCCCCATGAGCTGAGTAGGGGGAGAGGGGAGTTGCAACACTCACACTCAGTTCACACAGGTGTGATTTTTTTATTTCCTTCTCTGCTATAAGCAACAAGCTATAATATATGCTTAGCTGTTTTCTATTTATATTAGGATAAATCATGCGACTGTAAAGACGAAACGGAAGTGGCGAGGAGGCTCCACTTCTGCTTCATCGCTTACTCATACGTTACAGCTCTTCCGTTGCTCCAGACTGTACGATGGAGCGTTACTGTATGATGTAACGTTACTGTATGATGTAACGTTACTGTATGATGTAACGTTACTGTATGATGAAGCGTTACTGTATGATGTAACGTTACTGTATGATGTAACGTTACTGTATGATGTAACGTTACTGTATGATGAAGCGTTACTGTATGATGAAGCGTTACTGTATGATGTAACGTTACTGTATGATGTAACGTTACTGTATGATGTAACGTTACTGTATGATGTAACGTTACTGTATGATGAAGCGTTACTGTATGATGAAGCGTTACTGTATGATGTAACGTTACTGTATGATGAAGCGTTACTGTATGATGTAACGTTACTGTATGATGAAGCGTTACTGTATGATGAAGCGTTACTGTATGATGTAACGTTACTGTATGATGTAACGTTACTGTATGATGTAACGTTACTGTATGATGAAGCGTTACTGTATGATGTAACGTTACTGTATGATGAAGCGTTACTGTATGATGTAACGTTACTGTATGATGAAGCGTTACTGTATGATGTAACGTTACTGTATGATGTAACGTTACTGTATGATGAAGCGTTACTGTATGATGTAACGTTACTGTATGATGAAGCGTTACTGTATGATGAAGCGTTACTGTATGATGAAGCGTTACTGTATGATGTAACGTTACTGTATGATGAAGCGTTACTGTATGATGAAGCGTTACTGTATGATGAAGCGTTACTGTATGATGTAACGTTACTGTATGATGAAGCGTTACTGTATGATGTAACGTTACTGTATGATGAAGCGTTACTGTATGATGTAACGTTACTGTATGATGTAACGTTACTGTATGATGAAGCGTTACTGTATGATGTAACGTTACTGTATGATGAAGCGTTACTGTATGATGAAGCGTTACTGTATGATGTAACGTTACTGTATGATGAAGCGTTACTGTATGATGTAACGTTACTGTATGATGAAGCGTTACTGTATGATGAAGCGTTACTGTATGATGTAACGTTACTGTATGATGAAGCGTTACTGTATGATGTAACGTTACTGTATGATGTAACGTTACTGTATGATGTAACGTTACTGTATGATGAAGCGTTACTGTATGATGTAACGTACTGTAATGATACTCATGAGAACCTCTTCTGTTGCTCCAGACTGTATGATGAAGCGTTACTGTATGATGTAACGTACTGTAATGATACTCATGAGAACCTCTTCTGTTGCTCCAGACGGTATGATGAAGCGTTACTGTATGATGTAACGTACTGTAATGATACTCATGAGAACCTCTTCTGTTGCTCCAGACTGTACGATGAAGCGTTACTGTATGATGTAACGTACTGTAATGATACTCATGAGAACCTCTTCTGTTGCTCCAGACTGTATGATGAAGCGTTACTGTATGATGTAACGTTACTGTATGATGTAACGTTACTGTATGATGAAGCGTTACTGTATGATGTAACGTTACTGTATGATGAAGCGTTACTGTATGATGTAACGTTACTGTATGATGTAACGTTACTGTATGATGAAGCGTTACTGTATGATGAAGCGTTACTGTATGATGTAACGTTACTGTATGATGAAGCGTTACTGTATGATGTAACGTTACTGTATGATGAAGCGTTACTGTATGATGTAACGTTACTGTATGATGTAACGTTACTGTATGATGAAGCGTTACTGTATGATGTAACGTTACTGTATGATGAAGCGTTACTGTATGATGAAGCGTTACTGTATGATGTAACGTTACTGTATGATGAAGCGTTACTGTATGATGTAACGTTACTGTATGATGAAGCGTTACTGTATGATGAAGCGTTACTGTATGATGTAACGTTACTGTATGATGAAGCGTTACTGTATGATGTAACGTTACTGTATGATGTAACGTTACTGTATGATGTAACGTTACTGTATGATGAAGCGTTACTGTATGATGTAACGTACTAACGTACTGTAATGATACTCATGAGAACCTCTTCTGTTGCTCCAGACTGTATGATGAAGCGTTACTGTATGATGTAACGTACTGTAATGATACTCATGAGAACCTCTTCTGTTGCTCCAGACGGTATGATGAAGCGTTACTGTATGATGTAACGTACTGTAATGATACTCATGAGAACCTCTTCTGTTGCTCCAGACTGTACGATGAAGCGTTACTGTATGATGTAACGTACTGTAATGATACTCATGAGAACCTCTTCTGTTGCTCCAGACTGTATGATGAAGCGTTACTGTATGATGTAACGTACTGTAATGATACTCATGAGAACCTCTTCTGTTGCTCCAGACTGTATGATGAAGCGTTACTGTATGATGTAACGTACTGTAATGATACTGATGAGACCTCTTCCGTTGCTCCAGACGGTATGATGAAGCGTTTGGAAATCGCGGAGGCGACAGTCTGGTAACGCCAGACTAGTATCATTGGTAACACCTGTGAGGGAAGTAGGAAGGGGCTCCATGTTTTTTCCAAAATGGCGTGTATGCAAATGCATAGAGCCCATTGCAGAGGTATTGTTGAGCCAGCTAATACATGTTGTAGAGGTTTTACAGTAGCACCAGCTAGGGTGAAAGACGTGATAATAATAACCCAAGTACAGAACTACAGTATAGTCACAGACACAGCATGAAACTGAAGCCAGCGCTGCTCCAGATAAGACATGGAGTTGCTAGGCAACAGCAACCCACTCAGTTCCGGAAGGCAAGGAGGGCTGATGGTTGAGTCACTATTAACCCCTTATTATTAACCCCTTCTGGTGTTTTCAGGATTATGTTATACGTTAAGCTATTTGAAAAATAGCAGATCTGCTATTTATTTATTTTAATCGTGAAAATGTGGCATGAATCTATATATATATTCTTTCAGAGCGAACGTTTTTAACTCAAATCTTTGCATCTGGAGGGGTTCCCTCCCTGGAACAACATATTTTCAGATGGGGGTCCGCAGCCAAACACAGATAATTATGGGGGTCCTTGACCTTGACATGAAAAAGCTTGAGCACCAACTGACATTGAAACATAGGTTTTTCAGAAAACTGTTTTCAGAACCGGTCTCAGCTCCAAATGGGTTAAGTGCATGAATGAATGAATGAACGAATGAACGAACTAATGAATGAATGCGGCCGGAGGACTCAGAAAAGAGTGACACAGAGAGGCCTTAAAACATACTTTAGATAAAAGACCATGATAATCTTTCATATTGAGCACTTAAGGGAGGGAGGGGGGGGGGGGGGGGGGGATCATCTGGCTGGCAAACCAGATTTTGTCTGGTTTGGATTTCACAGTCAGAGATAAATGGTGATTAAATGCAGTAAAAGTATATGAAACTGGTACTGCGAGCCATTTCACCACGTTCTTATTTTGATGCAATGGTGTCAAAGGGGGAACATTTTGTAGACTATAGGCTGTATTTTCAGTTTAGTTAGATACAGCTGCAGGGTTTGTTGTGAGTGTCTGTGAAAATGACAAATAAACTCTGATGTAATCAACAAATGTTATTCAAAAAACTAATGAACAGTGGTTTAGAACAGTGGTTCTAAAAAACAGCATCTATTACTAGGTCACAGCGAGCTTGTACATCTGCTATTTCTGAACATTTTAGTTTTTGAATCATTTAGAGTATTCTGGGGGGGGGGGGAGGGGGTCCCTGGCAGAGTGGCAGGGGACACATAATCAGCCGTGGGTCCACAGCCATATATATATATCAATTTGGAGGTTTGCACAGAAAAGTTTGAGAACTACTGATTTAGGTCCCATTCTCACCTCTACTTCGGTAGACTCGATGTGAAGTTGTCGACCGCAGCAGGAGACTTTATCAATGTGTTTAATTCATAAACTACACAGTGAAATATATGGTGTTAAAATTATACTTTATCAATGTGTTTAATTCATAAACTACACAGTGAAATATATGGTGTTAAAATTATACTTTATCAATGTGTTTAATTCATAAACTACACAGTGAAATATATGGTGTTAAAATTATACTTTATCAATGTGTTTAATTCATAAACTACACAGTGAAATATATGGTGTTAAAATTATACTTTATCAATGTGTTTAATTCATAAACTACACAGTGAAATATATGGTGTTAAAATGATACTTTATCAATGTGTTTAATTCATAAACTACACAGTGACATCTATGGTGTTAATAAAACTATACTTCGAGTAATAGTTAGGACGCAAAGTGAGCATGGAAGCAGTGTGTTGCTGCTTCCATGCTCACTTTGTTGTTGTTGTTGCCTGTCAGGGACTGGATTTTACTCTGTGCGTGCGTGCGTGCGTGCGTGCGTGCGTGCGTGCGTGCGTGCGTGCGTGCGTGCGTGGATTGTGAGCTTCTCGGCACGTGGAGCCACTGTAGCGCAGACAGCAGCGTAAAAAGGAATACGACGTTTACAACATGTACCTGTTTGATGAAGGACAGTGAGAGGAGGTCCCAGGATACGATCCCATGGTCCATCAGCTCCAGGAAGGCAGTGAGGGTGAAGGCCAGCATCTCACCAAAACTACAGGAGACACACAGAAACACTTAGAAGAGATCCCAGCATCTCACCAAAACTACAGGAGACACAGAAACACTTAGAAGAGATCCCAGCATCTCACCAAAACTACAGCAGACACAGAAACACTTAGAAGAGATCCCAGCATCTCACCAAAACTACAGCAGACACAGAAACACTTAGAA
Source organism: Protomyctophum bolini (assembly GCF_963924005.1). NCBI lineage: Eukaryota > Metazoa > Chordata > Actinopteri > Myctophiformes > Myctophidae > Protomyctophum > Protomyctophum bolini. The sequence goes on along the minus strand of NC_137863.1, from coordinate 3,973,618 downwards.
GAGATCCCAGCATCTCACCAAAACTACAGGAGACACAGAAACACTTAGAAGAGATCCCAGCATCTCACCAAAACTACAGGAGACACAGAAACACTTAGAAGAGATCCCAGCATCTCCCCAAAACTACAGGAGACACAGAAACACTTAGAAGAGATCCCAGCATCTCACCAAAACTACAGGAGACACAGAAACACTTAGAAGAGATCCCAGCATCTCACCAAAACTACAGGAGACACAGAAACACTTAGAAGAGATCCCAGCATCTCACCAAAACTACAGGAGACACAGAAACACTTAGAAGAGATCCCAGCATCTCACCAAAACTACAGGAGACACAGAAACACTTATAGAAGAGATCCCAGCATCTCACCAAAACTACAGGACACACAGAAACACTTAGAAGAGATCCCAGCATCTCACCAAAACTACAGGACACACAGAAACACTTAGAAGAGATCCCAGCATCTCACCAAAACTACAGGACACACAGAAACACTTAGAAGAGATCCCAGCATCTCACCAAAACTACAGGACACACAGAAACACTTATAGAAGAGATCCCAGCATCTCACCAAAACTACAGGAGACACAGAAACACTTAGAAGAGATCCCAGCATCTCACCAAAACTACAGGACACACAGAAACACTTAGAAGAGATCCCAGCATCTCACCAAAACTACAGGACACACAGAAACACTTAGAAGAGATCCCAGCATCTCACCAAAACTACAGGAGACACAGAAACACTTAGAAGAGATCCCAGCATCTCACCAAAACTACAGGACACACAGAAACACTTAGAAGAGATCCCAGCATCTCACCAAAACTACAGGAGACACAGAAACACTTAGAAGAGATCCCAGCATCTCACCAAAACTACAGGAGACACACAGAAACACTTAGAAGAGATCCCAGCATCTCACCAAAACTACAGGAGACACAGAAACACTTAGAAGAGGGCAGTGTGCCGCGGGTTCGACTCCCGATCCCCGCGGCCTTTACTGCATATCACCCCCCCATCTCTCCCCATTTCCTGTCAGCCTGTATGTCCCTCCATAAAAAATATAAAATAAAGGCGAAAGCCACAAAAAAACATATATAAAAATAAATGGATAGTCTCGACTGACAATAGGGTGGGGATAGGGACAGGAATATGAATTGACAATAGCATATGATTAATAGTCAAATCCTCTGTTGATTTAACCCATTCTGGGCGGGAACCCCTTTTGGTGTTAGCATCATGTCATGCTTTAGCTATTGAAAAATATCAGATCTACAAGCTCATAGCGCGCCACCGAGTGGTGCGCTACGATCTTGTAGATCTGCTATTTTTGAAAAATCGAAGAGCGACTGACATAGAAGACATTTTTAGAATCTGATCTCAGGTCAGAATGAAAACTGTCAGGATGTAGAAGACATTTTTTGAATCTGATCTCAGGTCAGAATGGTTTAACTTGTTATAGAAGCCAGCAGTCAACAGAGTCCTGGGTCCATGAAGTGGGCTAGCAGAGCTGTGCTAGCTTTAGCCATCCCAACTTTCACATAAAGTATGGCGTGCTGCAAACAAAGCGCTAGGTTTACGTTACGTGTCCAAAAGGAACTCACTGGGTGCCGCTCTCCACGAGGCGGGCCAGGGTCCCGATGCCCTCCATGTTGATGAACTCCGTGGCGAAGGTGGGGTCGGCCGACAGCTTGGCGAGCTCCTTCAGAGCCTCCAGGCGGGCGTCGATGCCGTGGGACTGGATCCGCTCCAGGAGCTGACGCGCAGCGCGGGCCTGTAGGGGGCGCCATCGTTGTTATTAAGACACTCAGTTCAGGAGTAATTTCACACGAGCGTGCAGAAACCTAAATTCTGTGAAAAATTCAAGGGATTCAAGTGAAGTGAGAAGAAAAGTGTGGTTGGTTCTCACCGGGGAAATGGCTAACCGAAGGATGGTCCCGTTCTTAATTTCACCTCGGCTCTGAGAGAGAGAGAGAGAGAGAGATAACAGCGTAAGTAGAGAAGTCCTCATCGGAGATACCCAGGAAGCACGGTCAGGACCTGGACCAATTAGTGACGTCACTAATTGGTCCAGGTCCTGACGAGACGGTCTCCATTGGGTCCAGATCAGGTCAAACCAACACTAGTCAGATCTGGCCCAGAATATCACCTGAGTTCAACCAACATAACTTCTGCCCACTAAGGCGGACGTCCCTGGATGTCCCCACAGACAGAGAGTCCGATCGAGGCTAGATCTACTTAAGTCATATCATAACTATACAAATCAGATCTGGCCTAGAATAAGCAATATGATGGCAGCGGTGGCCGAAACGGTTTGAGGAGCGGTCTTGATACCGGAAGGTCGCCAGTTCGAATCCCCGGACCGGCACGTTAAAATGACCACCGCTGAAGTGCCCTTGGACAAGGCATTGAACCCCTACCATGAAATGTTCTATGAGCAGGGTGTGGCTGTAAACAAGCATCTCGAGCTTAGTCCACTTCCCTGGGTAAACAAAGAACTTTGCTTTGCTTTGATTTCAACTGGTTTAGACGTCCTGGAAATGACGTATAAACATCATCCCCAAATGGGTGGTGATCTGGCCTAGTCCTGAACGTCACCGGAGGACGTCATTGTGATGTAATATGGCTTGCTGGGCAAATGACATAACAAACATAGAACAGCCCCCCCGACCCGAGACCTACCGGCTCAGTGATGTAGAGCTGAGGGCCGTCAGCGTAACGAAGGGCGAACTGCTCTGACCCCGACAGAGACCAGCTGAGAGAGAGAGAGAGAGAGAGAGAGAGAGAGAGAGAGAGAGAGAGAGAGAGAGAGAGAAAGAGACAGAGAGAGAGAGAGAGAGAGAGAGAGAGAGAGAGAGAGAGAGAGAGAGAGAGAGGGGATACACAAGGGATGGTTAACGTCTATACAGAACTATGTGTAAGTATATGTGCACATACAGTAATGTGCAAAGTTAGTTTGGGACCTTTTGGAGAGTGCGTTGGTGCGTGTGTGTGTGCATGTTGTCTGACTGAGTAATCATCTGAACAAATATTTGTATAAAAAGAGTAAGTGCCAAAACAAAGAAAAAGACTAAACTAAAACTAAGTGCATTCTTTTAAATAAATGCATGATCAATATTCCTGGCCTCTAGCAGCATAATGTACTGTACCGTATCTCTAAAGGTTGCTAAAGTCATCCTGCCGCCTGGCAGAAGCTCCGTTCTACCAGACTAACCCATTTTGGGCTGGAACCCCTTTTGGTACTATGTTATGCTTTAGCTATTGAAAAATAGCAGACCTACAAGCTACGAGATTTGAAAAATCGAAGAACGACCGACATAGAAACATAGCCTTTTCAGAAAACTGTCAGGATGTAGAAGACATTTTTTTAATCTGATCTCAGGTCAGAATGGACTAACAGATGGAGAAATGAGATGACGATATGAGGACTGGGGAGTTATTCAGTGGGCGTTTTGCAGCAGAAATAATAATCTAACAGGTTGAAATGAGTGTGGAAGGCAGTGGGAGGGAAAAAGAGATGAGTGGATCCAACAAAATAAAGTAGAAAAGTGTTATTCACGGACAGAACATAATCACCAGGGGAAATTAAATAAGTGATATAGTGATATAGTGAAACGCACATCACCACCTCCAGCCCACTGTGGATTCCCAGAGTCTCATTATGACTCACTGTTTTAGTTCTACTCAATCTCTTCTCCTTTAATTCCTCTAGTTTTTTTATTTGTTGACAAGAATTGTCAATGTATTTTATAGGCTTAGTTTTAGTCAGCGTTGGTTTAGTTTTTCCTTTCGTTCTCGTCAGTGAAAAAAGGTATACACGGTCGATGGGACATTTTTTATCTTAGTTTTAGTAGACGAATGTCACAAAACTATAGCGCAGAATCAGCGTGGCTGCTTTGCGCCTTTAATGACTAGTTGTTCCGGGCCGATAGCTCAAGTACTCGTACTCGGAACCGGTACTCTGACCCGAGTACCAAAACATCCAATTGACACTATAGGCTGAAGGAATGCAACGGGAGCTGGTCTGACCACAAACACGGCAGCAAATCACCCAAAAACAGCCGATCTACAAGCATAAAATGACAACTGAAGTGAAGGCATGACAATGAAATTACATTGGAGAAAAAGGGGGTAAAATAAGTGTTTACTCAACGAAAATAAAAAAGTACTCATATAGGTACTCGGTATCGGCGAGTATTAAAAATGAAGCACTTGAAACTGTACTCTGTCTGAAAAAAATTGTATCGGGGACAACTATGATGACATTACAGTTCCACTTTGTTATGTTGTTGATGATGATGATTCATGCAAATCCCCCATGAAAATGTGACCTCGATCAGCTACGCCCACCCACTGTACATCTGGATCTGATGGCGTAGCCACGGTCGTGTGAGTTAAACAGACACAAGGACAGATCTGATGGCGTAGCCACGGTCGTGTGAGTTAAACAGACACAAGGACAGACATGCTGTGACGAGAGAGAGAGAAAGATAAACACACAGAAACCACGCAGGAAACGGGACACGGTTTGTTTAGCTTACCCGTCACACACTTCTCGTATTATGGACGACAAAGGCTTCTTCTGCAGACAGGAAATGAAGGAAGAAACAGTTAATGACGGCACTGTTAGAAAACTCACAGGGTGTGTGGAGTTTGCATGTTCTCCCCGTGTCCCCTAGGGTAGGTATACCCTCACATGTTCTCCCCGTGTCCCCTATAGGGTAGGTACCCTCACATGTTCTCCCCGTGTCCCCTAGGGTAGGTACCCTCACATGTTCTCCCCGTGTCCCCTAGGGTAGGTACCCTCACATGTTCTCCCCGTGTCCCCTAGGGTAGGTATACCCTCACATGTTCTCCCCGTGTCCCCTATAGGGTAGGTACCCTCACATGTTCTCCCCGTGTCCCCTAGGGTAGGTACCCTCACATGTTCTCCCCGTGTCCCCTAGGGTAGGTACCCTCACATGTTCTCCCCGTGTCCCCTAGGGTAGGTACCCTCACATGTTCTCCCCGTGTCCCCTAGGGTAGGTATACCCTCACAAAAAACATGCAGTAATCCTGGTCTCTAAACTGCCTCCCCCTGGCCAGCCAGGGCGCCTGATGGAGGGGAAAGGAACTGGTTGGAATAACGTGTTCCTTCCACGCGCTACGTCCAACCAGGGAAACTCCCCCCCTGTCAGGTGTAAAGGAGCAACTTGGACACTCAGGCATGAAGGAAGCATGAGTTCAAGTCCGTTGCTCTCCTCTTGTCCCCCATATATATGGGGACTAGGTTGGCGGAGGGTGTGTAGAGCCCAGGATCACATTAGATGATTGACACAGGGGTGAAAAATGGGTTACAAAATCGTGGGATAGACAAAAACAAAAGAAAAAGTGACAGACCTGGTCGATCTCGATGAGCTGAGCGTTGGCTCCGGGCCATTCGATGGCGACCTTCACGATGTCAGACGGCGGCGGCATGACTGACGTTTACTGTAACACCCTATGGAAGAAATAAAAACATTAGCATCTACTACAAGCTCACAACTCGTATATTTACTCATAGTTTTAAGTTTGAAAGGTAGTCAAACATTTTTCTTCATATTGTATGTCGATGAAATGAACACTGGAAGCATATTGCATATCCCTAATAAGCAAGCCTGCACATTTTTCCACTACTTACTCTGAAAAAATGCAGCAGCACCACAACAGGTAAATCTGATACTATTTCAGTATTCTACAATACTCTGATACTATTTCAGTATTCTACAATACTCTGATACTATTTCAGTATTCTACAATACTCTGATACTATTTCAGTATTCTACAATACTCTGATACTATTTGAAAGACAAGCCAGTCACATTATTAACCCATGTTGGACTGAGGTCGATTAAAAAAAAACACTTTTTTTCTGAAAAACCCATGTTTCTATGTCAGTTGCTGCTCAACCTTTTTCATGTCAAGGACCTCCAGAATTATCTTTATTTGGCCACCGACCCCCCCAAACTGAAAATATGTTGTTCCAGGAACCCCTCAGAAGCAGAACAAGATTTGAGTTAAAAACTTTCACTCTGAAAGAATATATATTCAAAGGTTTGTGCCACAATTTTGACGATTTTTCAAAAATAGCAGATCTACAAGCTCAATCATGACAGTCATGTTTCAGGGCTAAAGAAGAAGAAGAAGACTGTTCTAACCTAAAATGTTTACACATACATATTTTTGTGAAAATGAGTAATACACCAAGCGAACGTTTTTAACTTAAATATTGAGAGCCACTGATATAGAAACATAAAGGTATTTCAGAAAACTGAAAGGATTAAGAAGACATCTTTTAAATTTCGACGTCAGGTCTAAATGGGTTAATAATATATATGCTTTTGTTGAACGTTCAGCCAAATTTATTTTGGTCTAAATGTTTCTGTCACTCCTCTTTCTTTTAGTTTTTGTTACCTTGATTTTTAGAGAAATATCATCATGGTCTGCAGTACGCCACCTGGTGGAAAAGTGCTGAGTGGCGTCAATCACTCTCACTCACAGCGTTGCCGCGGAAACCACCAGGTCAGCTCCCCTGTGAACAAGCACACACACACACACACACACACACACACACACACACACACACACACACACACACACACACACACACACACACACACACACACACACACACACACACACACACACACACACACACACACACACACACACACACACACACACACACACACACACACACACACACACACACACACACACACACACACACACACACACACACACACACACACACACACACACACACACACACACACACACACACAATTATTGCAGACACTGAACAGAATTTTGCGGATGCCTTATAGCTCTCGGCTTGGGCATGCCCCCCCCCCCCCCCCCATAGATACTAGATAGACCATAGATATAATAGACCAATTGTGGGAAACATGCAGCAAATACATACAGGCTATCAGTGTCAGACGGTGGACATTCCATCATAATTCACTAGTGTAGAAATCTTGAAGGAAGCATTATACTACTACTACTACAATAAAATACTAAAGTTAATGTAATCATTTAAAGGGTCAGTTCAGAGTTTTTGGACTTGAAGCTGTGGGGGAATACCATTATTAATATAGTGGGTTGCGAAGGTATTAATCGATTTCCCGAGTCCCGTAGTGGGAGTTTTGCTCTGGTTTTGGTGAACATTAACCCATTCTGAACGGGAACCCATCTTGGTGTTAGCATCATGTTATGCTTTAGCTATTGAAAAATAGCAGATCTACAAGCTCATAGCGCGCCACCGAGTGGCGCGCTATGAGCTTGTAGGTCTGCTATTTTTTGAAAAATCGGAGAACGACTGACATTTTTTTTAAATCTGATCTCAGGTCAGAATGGGTTAATCAGACCAGTGTGTGTCCAGTGGAAACCTCGTATGAATCTGATCTCAGGTCAGAATGGGTTAAGTATTTAATTCCAGGCATTTGGTCGGGGTCATCACTGTGGGTTCACGCATTACAAATAAATGAATCCAAAACTAGCGTCATGTGTATATTGTTGACCAACTTCTACCATAAATAGCTCGACTTAACTTTTGTTAAACTTTGAACCCCTTTGTCACAAAACAATATATCAAATTCATTATTAAACTCAATCATTTATTATGGCTATTATTTAGATCAGTATTATGGACATAAATTAATTTAGAGGCTAGACCGTACGAGACACATTTGAATGGCCTCACTCACTGTTAAAGTGTCAATAGTGTGTCTGTTCAAAATGAATCACTGCCCAGTGTCTTGGTGCGACTGCCTCTGAAATCCCAGGGACATTTTATGAGTCCCATACTTCAACAACGTTATAGGAGTCATATTTTGCATTTTTTTTTACAAATTGCAGCATTTAACTCCCATTTCATTTTTTGTATTTTTTTTTTTTTTAATATATTTTTTATCCCACGATTTTGTAACCCATTTTTCACCCCTGTGTCAATCATCTACTGGGATCCTGGGCTCTACACACCCTCCGCCAACCTGGGGAGAGCACCGGACTTGAACTCATGCTTCCTTCATGCTTGAGTGTCCAAGTTGCTCCTTTACACCTGACAGGGGGGAGTTTCCCTGGTTGGACGTCGTAGCGCGTGGAAGGAACACGTTATTCCAACCAGTTCCTTTCCCCTCCATCAGGCGCCCCGGCTGGCCAGGGGGAGGCAGTTTAGAGACCAGGATTACTGCATGTTTTTGTGAGGGTACAGGTTATAAAATGTGGTTAAACTCATGTAGAAAACAGAAGAAGAAATGATTATTATAACTAAAGCTATAGCGAAATAAACTAGAATAAAAAAAACAGTACAGTAGTTACAGTACAGTGCATCCCGTGGATGCAGTCAGAGGTCGTTGTTTTATTGCGTCCCTTAACTATGGACTGCGTTTGGGGATGCAACATGCACCCTATTTTAATCTCTGAGACAAATGGCCTTCATTTAAACTGCAGCATCTTCAGACTTACACAATGATGTTTAGACAAATATCTGCCTTTGTATTATCCCATTCTGGGCAGGAACCCCTTTTGGTGTTTTAAGCATCATGTTATGCTTTAGCTATTGAAAAACAGCAGATCTACAAGCTCATAGCGCGGCACCGAGTGCCGCGCTACGAGCTTGTAGGTCTGCTATTTTTGAAAAATCGTTGAAAATGCGGCACAAATCTTTGATTATTCTTTCAGAGCGAACGTTTTTTTTTTACTCAAATCTTTGCCTCTGGGGGTGGTTCCTGGAATAACGTATTTTCAGATGGGGGTCGGTGGCCAATTACATATCATTTATGGGGTCCTGGACATGAAATATTGAGCACCACTGATACAGAAACATGAGGTATTTCAGAAAACTGTCAGAATTTAGAAGACATTTTTTAATCTGATCAGGCCTAAATGGGTTATGACTTACACAATGATGTTTAGACAAATATCTGCCCCTGTATTATAACTGAGGCATCTTATGACTTACACAATGATGTTTAGACAAATATCTGCCCCTGTATTTTTTTATAACTGTAGCATCTTAAGACTTACACAATGATGTTTAGACAAATATCTGCCCCTGTATTATAACTGTAGCATCTTATAAGACTTACACAATGATGTTTAGACAAATATCTGCCCCTGTATTCTAACTGTAGCATCTTAAGACTTACACAATGATGTTTAGACAAATATCTGCCCCTGTATTATAACTGTAGCATCTTATAAGACTTACACAATGATGTTTAGACAAATATCTGCCCCTGTATTCTAACTGTAGCATCTTAAGACTTACACAATGATGTTTAGACAAATATCTGCCCCTGTATTATAACTGTAGCATCTTAACACTTACACAATGATGTTTAGACAAATGGAGGTGGACATTCTTCAGTCCAGTTCCTTCGGTCTGTTTCTCTCTCTTCTGGCCTCTTCTTCCCCGAAACTAATCTGTCGACACATGCAGAGATTGAAGAAAAACAACAAACAATAATTAATGACATTGCAAAAAAAACCCTGGCATTAATATTATGTATCATCGCTATAACTAACTACCCCAAGGGTTCCCAAACTTTTCAGGTCGCGACCCCCCCAAAATAAGGACACCACACCCTGACAAAGCACTTGGAATTGTAGGCATTATTTTTTATTTATTTTTATTGATTCGATTCCACAGATAAATATTGTGAAAATAGCTCACAATACCTTGCACTGCATGTCTGCGAGGCTATTTTCACAATATCCGCCAACTTTCTTACATAATGTTTGACAATAGAGGCTCTGCGTGTGCCGTGTGGTCATCATCATCATCATACCCGGACGTTAACTCTAAAACTGCCTCCCCCTGGCCAGCCGGTGCGCCTGATGGAGGGGAAAGGAACTGGTCGGAATAACGTGTCCCTTCCACGCGCTACGTCCGGCCGGGGAAATTCCCCTCTGTCAGGTGAAAAGAAGCAGCTTGGACTCCTCATGCATAGAAGGAGGCATGAGGTCAGTCCGCTGTCCCCCCAGGTTGGCAGAGGAAGTGTAGCGCCCAGGATTACATTAGATAATTGGCACTGGGTGAAAAGAAAACTGGGTTACAAAATCGGGGGATAAAAATTTAAGAAGAAATACCGGGACGTTATGAGGCCGGGAACGCCTACTGAGTAGCACAAAAACCTACTTTCTGTCCTCGACAGCCCATAGATCCAAACTGTGGAATGCACTTCCCATTGCACTCCCAATCTTCCGCCGTAGTTTGAAAACCCACCTTTTCAGACTCCATCATGGCCCGTAGCACTTACCCCACCTCCTTAGATAGCATTTCTGTAGACTTAGATAGCATTTGATACAGACTTATACCATGTTATGTAAACAGCACTATAATTACATTGTATGTAGTCATACATGCTGTGTAGAAAATGTAGCATGTGCTCAGTACCAGTGAAGATCTCACTTTTTAAATCCTTTTGTACACCCCTGTACACCGCCCACCTGTGGTGCCGCTACAAGCAGGCCAGTATCAGGCGATTGACAGTGGCATACAATGACTGTATGAGGCTGCTTCTGAGAGCTCCAAGAAGCTCCAGTGCAAGTCAAATGTTTGTCAGTGTTGGGTTCCCACCTGCTCTGCTGTGCTACGCAATCTTATGTACAAATTCATGTGTAGGGTATCTGAGTCAGTAAATGACATCATTAATGTCATCACAAACACGGTACGTAGTTCTGTCAGGTTCTCCTCCAGACTGTGGAACCATTGGCGAACTTGTCTGTATGTTCGAAACTGAATATGGTGGAACTCTTTTTATTGTATATTTCTTTCTATATTATTATTCTTTTTATCTATTGTGTTTCTGTTATGTACTGTGATATGGATTCCCCTGAGTCTGCAATAAAGAATCAATCAATCAATAGCACGTCATAGTACATATGTATAGCATAGTATAGTATGTATAGTTTCATTATATAGATATTCCACTGTTACTTTCTTAGCTTACGCATGTTTCTTGATAAATGCTTTTTATGTGATCCCATGCTTTTTTGTTCTTGCTTAATGTAAGTCGCTCTGGATTAAGAGCGTCTGCTAAATGCCTAAATTGTAAATTGTAATCATCCAAACAGAAAAGCCCCATCTGTTTGCATTTAAGATTATGTTAAATGACTCGATTTGCCACCGACTTTATGCAACAATCAACAACACTGTATGCAACAACAAATCAACAGTTGTGCTGAAAAATAGACTCAAGATGAGGAATACGTCGTTTTCATGAGATTCAGGAGACATTCTTCTTGCACACGAAAAAGAGAGAGACTCCCCACCTGTGAGATGGGCTTGTAGATCGGCTATTTAAGTGTAAAATGAGTCATTACGGCGGCATCAAAGGCCCGCCAAAACACATTTAGTCTACTAAATGAACTGCAGATTCAGTCGACTAAAATCTTATGACATTTAGTGGACTAAAACTAAAATACTAAGACTAAAAACATTCCAGGTGACTAAAATATGACTAAAACTAAATGTAAAGTTTCATTGCAATTTCTGACTATGACTAAAATAGAAATGTGCTGCCAAAAACAACACTGGATTCAGCTGTGTATGGACAGACAGACAGACAGACAGACAGATAGACAGACAGACAGACAGACAGACAGACAGACAGACAGACAGACAGACAGACAGACAGATAGACAGACAGACAGACAGACAGACAGACAGACGTACAGACGTACAGACGTACAGACAGACGTACAGATGTACAGACGTACAGACAGACAGACAGACAGACAGACGTACAGACAGACAGACAGACAGACAGACAGACAGACGTACAGACAGACAGACAGACAGACAGACAGACAGACAGACAGACAGACAGACAGACAGACAGACAGACAGACAGACAGACAGACAGACACTGTGTGCTAGTTAGCATAACGTTGTGCATTCAGTATCCTGCTATGAAGGACAGCGTAGCTACTAGAGCGAACAGACAAACCAAAGCAAACCTCTATGGTTGGTTCTGCAGCTGGATGAAGAAAACAACGCACGCACGCACACACGCACGCACATACACACACACACGCACACCACGGCTCCAGGATGAAATGACATGAGGAGGGAGGGGGGACGGGGGGGCAGTGTCAATCAAAATCTACAAAGTAATTTACTAGCAACTAAAGCTTTCAAATTAAATAATTGTAGTGGGGGAAAAAATTGCCTTTGAGATGTACTGCAGAAGTAAAAGTAGGCTATTTGAAAATACCTCAGAATTGTACTTAATAAATATACACGCACGTACGCACACACGTACTCACAGACGTACGCACACACGCTGCACGCATGCGCACGCGCACACGCACACACACACACACACACTAAGACATGCTGTGTCTTGGAATTAAATGTGTCCGTCTCTCTCTCTCGACTGCTTGGCGTTCCAACGGTAGCATAGCAACAAAAAGCCAAGCAGTCACTCTAGTCTGCACAAATCCTCACACAGTTGAAACCACTATTCAGCATCTTCTTCCCTTTCACTGACGCCATTTTACCTGTAGTTCCATCGTCACCTGTAGTTCCAGCATAAGACCAGCAGAGGTGTTTTAATTTATTCTATTTTCCAAATATCTTTATTTTATTTAAGTTTTTAAAGAACAGAAATCCCAGAGATCTCAGGCGGGGCAGGCAGAATGAAAAGTCTATGTTGTTGAGCAACACATGCCCCTCCCAGACAAAAAAAACTAACATTTTCTCCCCTTCAAGTCCCAATTTAATAAGTAAGCCAATTCCTAATCCCCCAGCCTCTCTACAGGTACTCCATCTGTGCTAACCCCCACAATATCCCACTGTACCTTCGACAGGCAGCCTCTGTAGACATTTTTAAAGCACAGCTCAAAGTCAAGACGCACTTCTACACCCTTGCTTTTAATTGATCTTTTATTTGTTCTGTTATTCATGTCCTCACTGTATTGCATTACATTTACTGCTTTTTAATGTTTATGCCTTGCTTTTCTTTTCATTTTTTCTCCTTTGCTCTGTAAAGCACTTAGAGCTGCATTTCATGTCTTGAAAGGTGCTATACAAATAAAGTTTTATTATTATTAATAAGTCTTTGGGAGGGTGAAGATAGCCTGGGGTGTTCTTTTCACCTGACAGTGAAGGGTCTCACTAGATGGGCGTAAATGTTTGTAAACAATCCTCAAAATGTTTGTAAACAAATCAAAAATATCTGTAAACAAACCATACAATGTTTGTAAACAAACACTGATATGTTTGTAAACAAATCACAAATGTTTATAAATCACAAATGTTTGTAAACAAATCCACCATGTAGGTAAACAAATCACACGTTTGTAGACAAACCCTGAAATGTTTGTAAACACATCCTTGAGCGTTGGTGGGATGTATAATAACGTGTCCAGGACAGGTTTCAGACTTCTCCTCAGGAGACTTGGGTCAGATCTGAAGCCATTTGATTTGGCGCTATAGGAACCCGTTGTGACAGCATGCCCTTGATGATAGCAATGATGACGTAAGAAAGATGTGGATTAAAGGACCCACTGCCAGAGTGTAATTGGTTTTCGATGGTGACGTAATGACGATATGTTTTAGTGTTGGTAGGATTAAAGGCAATGCTCTTATATGTATACATGTATGTATTAATCTGGCACCACTGCCGTATCAGGCACAGTTTGCTGGGACGGTGCATACGCATCAAAATTGGCGGGGCGGCTGGGACGGTGCATACGAGTCCCGGGTGAAACTAGTACTTGTGCGCTCTGCTTGCGCAAGTAATTACCACACACACACACACGCACGCGCACACACACACACACACACACACACACGAAGCATCATCATTACATATACCTGACCCTGATGGGATGAGAGGTGTCTGTCTGTCTGACTGACTGGCTGGCTGGCTGGCTGGCTGTCTGTCTGACTGACTATCTGTCTGTCTGTCTGACTGGCTGACTGACTGACTGGCTGGCTATCTGTTTGACTGACTGACTGACTGACTAACTGACTGACTGGCTGGCTGGTCTCGTGGTTCCCAAACTTTTTCACGTCAAGGACCCCCAAATTGACACTTATTATTAGCCCGCCGGACCCCCATTTAAAAACATATGCCAGGGACCCCCATAAGAGAATATATATATAGCAGCGATTCTCAAGCTTTATTATTTTGAAGGACCCCCAGTTTGACATGCATTAGTCTACTCTACGGACCCCCATTGAATGGCATTTCTATCTCTGGGACCCCCAATATAGGCCTAAGGGTCCATTTGGTTCCAAACTATCATTTAGCTGGGGACCCCCTGGAACTCCCTCTAGGACCCCACTTTGGGTTGGGGAACCAGTATAGTGTATCATTGAGTCAATAATCAACAGTTTGCAGAATTACAGTACATTTCGAGCACAATTAAACTCAATACAAAAGACTGTTAACGACCCAATAAAAGCTTGTTTACAAGAGGGTCCACCTTGTTCAATTCATCAAAACATTTATAGACGTACAAAAAAACACTTGATGAATATATACATCACACATCTATATTACAATTTACAAATAGACACTTATATATATCAGATGGGAGGCGAGGTGACTGACTGGTGCGACAAAACAAGAGGCAATCAGCAATCTCAATCTAGAATATTAGGCTACATCAGAATACATGTCTTTTACAAATCTATTCATCGGAAATAAATGATGTCTTTGGTGCCATATGAGACCTCTAAAATCTAGTGTAAAATGATGCATAATAGTATTTTAATAATGATGCTGGCCGCGGCCATGATTCTGTCTGCCAAATCAAGACACGACACATTCATTTCCAAGTTAATGGACACAGACTGAACACAGTGTTTTAAGCCTCGCATCATGTTTTCATTAAAGTCATTTAGGAGCTGCAGCTGCAATGATGACAGATCTGCATGTTCGCCATAACTCATAGTCAATGAATTAATTCTCTCTTCGGGTTAATATTAGGCTATATATAAATAATGACGTTGGTAGCATCACTGGCTAACCGCTAACAACATGTCTTTGTGATCATTCCAGCCAGGGCACACACCACACAGTCTCACACACACACACACACACACACACACACACACACGCGCACACACACACACACACACACACACGATCTGAGACTTAAGTGCACGCCACTAGTGTGCACGTTAACGTATGTAAAGCATCTTCATAACATACATTTTCTACGACGATTTACAGGCAACGCTGCCTTCATTAAACACACACTTAACAGATCAAATATATATTTCCCTGCAGCGTTTTTTTTTAATTCAAATGCCATTTTTTAACACCAGCGATCCGATCTACTGTATTTCCTCAGTGGATTTATGAGTCTATATCATAATAAAAACGTTAAAAATGAATACCAATAAGGCGCATTGTTCCACACAACACTAAACCCCCGTTGGAACGAGTGAGCGGATCGATATGAAGTCGATAGTCCCTGGGATGTATAATAATATTATGTCTATAGTTTGCTGTTATTGTTTCTTACCCTGTGGCTGTGCTTAGGGTGGCCAGACATCCGGTTTCACGCCGGACAGTCCGGTTTTAGACCCACCTGTCCTCCTCCCACCTCAACCTCTGGCCGGACACATAATTGTCCGTTTTTTTGTGATATACAGTGCTTGTGCCATAACTGTCATTTACGTCGTCTGCCTGGGTATTAAAATCTCCGCAGCGCTGCTCAGCTCCGAAGCGAGCCGGCCACACTGTCTTAAAAAGAGTGAGGGTGAGGCGAGTGGAGACGTTCGGAGTGTTGCCATGTCCGCTTAATTATAAGCGACTTTGGGCTTGTTTTATATAATAGGCTACTAAGCCTAGTCAGGCTTCTTTTGTGCTTGTTTTCATAGACATGGTTGCTTGGTTCTCTTCCAAAACCTGGCAACACTGCCAGTGGGATGGTCGGTTTGTTTGTTGAGCTCTCACAATCACTTTAGTATAGTTGATGCAGAGATAAATAAGCCAAATATGCCGAAATGAAAAACTACATTTAATGAGCAATGGAGCAAGGAACTCGACATCATAAAGAAAGGGAGGCTAAAGCACTGTGAATATATAGGCTACTGGCATCATTCTATGTCCCACACCGATGACCATAAGACTGTATAAAAAAAACACAAGAAAGAGATTAAACATAAAACATATCTAAACATCAAATAAAATAAATTGATTATAAAATGAATGGCCTTTGTGGTACCCTATAATTTAAAAAGGTTAATTTAATTAGCAAATATATGTTCTCTGTGGACATAATGCTGGAGAGGATAGTGGTGAAAATCAGGTGCAATAGTAGTAGTAATAATATTAATATCTGGGGGGGGGGGGGGGGGGGGTCGGGGGAGCGAGCCCCGCAAAAAGTGTCCTCCTTTCTGAGGTCTTGCAGGTGGCCACCCTAGCTGTGCTGCAGGCAGCGGAGGCGCCATCGATCATTCGATGCTGCTCAACTATTCCTCTCTTCCAATGAAATAGTTTTCAGAAACGGGATACTGGACACCACGCCCTGTGGGAGGAGACAGGAGGTAGGCTGTACAATGTACATGTCACACCGACGGTAACAGGACAACTCACCCTGTTTCTGTTTTTCCTCCCAGAACCTTGATCCCCAGTGAGGGGTTGGTGGGAGAGGCAGAGGACAGCAGACGGCTGGACTTTGAATTTCTCTAACTATAAACTTTCATGACAGCAGAACAGCCTAAGTACAAATATAATTTATGAAAAGCTACTAAAGTGAAGTCTTTTCCCAGAAGTTGTTGTGTAGGATATGTGGGGATTATCTGACGAGGTACCATTTGAGTGGGCAAAACCTTACACTAAATAATACTAAATTGTTTATAGGGTCAATATAAGTAAAATAATATAGCCTTTCCACAGGAGTATCTTTTCATATTTTTCCAAAAAACAGCCAATAGCATATTACAAAGTTATCCCCGTCACTGGTGAATATTCCGGGAGGAAAAACGGACAAGCACCGGGGTGAGTTGTCCAGTATTCCCACCGACTGATCACAATGAGACCACCGGCGGCGAATAACCGTTACTTATTATAATTCATTCGTGAGCACTTTTTTAGTTTTTTTTTTAGTTTTTTACCATCCATATACACTGTAGCCAGTAGCCTATATACACTTTTTTTATTTTTTATATATATATATTCTTTTTATTCAGAGATGAAAAACATGCTTTATACATTTCAGTTTACAATATGCACCTCTTTTTTTACAGTAGTGTTTAGACAGTGATATGAGATTGTTAAAGAGAAACAACAAAAAAGATCATACAAAATAATCAAACAATATAGTCTATATAATATAGATGAGAAATAAACAAATAATGAATAAATAATTATACATAAAAATAAAAAAATAAAAACAATACACTGTACACACTTTTAATTCCCAGTTTTCCCCCCACACATAATTCAAAGGAGCTTGAGAATAATTATGGTGCATAGCCCAGTGGCCCGAGGACCCCCAGGGGTCCTTCCACATGGGGGTCCCCCCCTCAAAGATCTTCTGCATTGTGTAGTCCATTTGAACTGGAAGGAAAGGTTGACACTAGCCTGCAGAACTGCTTTATTGATTTATTTATTAACAGTTTGCAGAATTACAGTACATTTCAAGCACAAACTCAATACAAAGACTGTTAACTGTGAGTGGACGACCCAATTAAAGCATTACACTTGTTTACAAGAGGATCCACCATGTTCAATTCATCAAAACATTTAGAGACGTACAAATAGACACTTCCATATAGTCAAAGAACAGAACAGGAATTCATCATAAAGGATTCAGATTTTACGGGGGCCAGTTTCGAATTGCAGCCGTCCGTAGGTGCCCTTTGAGAGCGGTTTTGAAGGAGTCAAGGGATTCACATGTCTTAATGACTGTTGGTAGGGCGTTCCACATTTTGGTGGCATAGGAGCGAAAATAATTTAGTCCCTTGTTTGTGCCGAATCTGGGTTGTACATGGTTTGTTGCACTCCCTCTGGTGTTGTGGGTGTGGACTTAACATTAACATTAAGGAAGTATTTAGACAGGTACATGGGTATCTTGGTGGCGTATCGAATCTTGTGGACCAGACCCATTGCAAGATGCTGTACTCTGTCGTCGACCCTAAGCCATTCCAGCCTGTCAAAGTGGGCAGGGGTGAGGTGGGTTCGGGGGGTGAGGCCAAGTAGGAGCATGACCAGTTTGTTTTGGGAGGTCTGGAGCCTTGCGTTTCTGGCCTTTGAGGTGCATATAGTCAAAGAAACCTTGTACGAGGGCTCCTGTTAAGGTCTTCAAGGTGTTTTTGTTGACCAGTGAGGAGATCCTGTAAAGGAATCTTGTTCTTTGATTGACTTTTTTGATTACGTTGGTGGCCATTTTATCACCGGAAAGATTGGCCTCCAGGATGGAACCTAGGTAGGTAATTTCATCTTTTCGTGTGATAATATTGTCACCCACTCTAACCAAGAAGCCAACTGCCTTGCAAGAAGCTCCACTTTTTCTTTTTCATTTGACTTATTTTGCTATAGTCATGGCTGCCAGTTCCCACCTGATGTTGTGTGGGAGTTCAGACTGATCCACCCCGTACTGAATAACTGCTAGCTCGCATAACGTCTTCAGACTAGGACTCAAGTCTAAGACGTACAGACCGACACCAAAGTGGATGACACGATCTCCCACAATGCAACAGCGGCCATCAGTCATGCTTGACGGGCCGGTCCCTTTGGGCTTAACCTCCTTCCAGGAGAAGGTCTCTGGGTTGAGTTTCCACAGTTCATTGAAGTGCGGCATTGTTGAAGCCACGTTGTAGATGTACAGCTCTCCATTGTAGGTAAAGGCTGAATGACCCTCGAGTCCTTTTGGAAGAGGGTGTGTAGAAGGTGTGTTCATGAAGTGGTTGGTCTCTGTGTCAAACACATACATGTTTTTGCATCCAAATAGAAACATATTTGTCCCAATAATGGTGGCAGAGTGATATGCTGTAGTAAATGGTAGGTTAATTAAAGACCAGACCATTGTGTTGGTGTCCAACTTGTACATGTCATTACTGAGGAGAAGAGACCGATGACCATGAATATACATGACATTCCCCAAGACACAGGCCGAGTGGCCGCACCTCCCCTGTGGAACAGTGCCAGAAACCCTGGGCGTGAGCATTCTGTGGTCGTCGACGTTAAATGCATAAAGCACCGTGTTGAAGTTCCACGTGCCAGTCATCCCCCCCCATAGGTAGATGAAAGGGTCGATCAGCACAGCTGTGCGGCAGGTGCGCATGGGGAGAACCTCAAGGGGGCGTTGTCCTCTTCCCGGTTTCTCCGGGGGCAACTTGGTCCAGCACAAAGACACTGTGTTGAAGACATGCACTTCGGTCCGCCGCTTTGACTCGATAAAGTCTCCTCTAAAGCAGTACACCTTGTGGTCCACCGCTACAGCAGCATCGCACGCTGTCTCTGGAAGCCCTTCTAGGTGCACCGTCCAGCAAAGCATTTCACACAGCAGTTTATAGGTTTCACCCAGTAAAACAATGGAGTCCTGAACACCTTGACTTGAAGGAATGCAGTTCTACTGTGTGGGTCAGCACTTATGTAGACTGGCGGGACGTAGACATGATGTCACTGTCTACGATGTCACTGTCTGTAGACATGATGTCACTGTCTATGATGTCACCGTCTGTAGACATGATTTCACTGTCTGTTTTACAGACTAAATGACGTCGTAGAGGCCAGTGTCAATTTCTTCGACTAAAACTATGACGCAAAGGGTCACGGTGGGAGAGTACAGTCGGTAATGCTGTCACCTCAAGGTCCTGGGTTCCATTCCTCCTCCGTGTCATCAGTGCCCGGCCATATACCCGAGGCGGGGTTGGCAAAAGGGCCGTTCTGTGTGGAGTTTGCATGTTCTCCCCGTGTCCAAATTGTGGGATATAAAAAATTATAAAGATTTAAAAAAACGATGACTCAAAATATTTGTCGACAGAGCACAGTCAAACACTAGTCTTGGACTAAAAGGATAAATGTAAACAGCAACAGAGTACAGTACGCCCTACCCTTCACCCCTAAACTATATATTTGCTATATTTTTACTATATTGAAAAACATTTCAAAATAGTTCTACTAGCCGATCTACACATCGACACATTGTGAGCTTGTAGATTGGCTATTTGAACTAATTTTAAAATGTTTTTCAACATAGTAAAAAAAAATTAAAAAAAATGGGGGTGGCACATATAGCATTTGGTCGAAAAGGATACACACACACACACACACACACACACACACACACACACACCGGTCTTGTTTCCATTCGGGTCCTGACATAAACACATGACTAAAAACTAAATTTAAAAAAGGAAAAAGTAGGACCTGTATAGTTGCAGGGTGTACAGTACTGAAGTGTTAAACAGAGATATAATATCACATTGCGGTTGTTATATACACATGTTGGCCCGATACAGGCTATAAAGCTTTTTGAAACAAATAGCCGTAATCTTTTGCAGATCACTTTTCTCAAAACTATTTAAATACCAGACTATACAAACTAAGGACCCCCTATAGCAGCCCTGAGGGGCCTCTGTTGAAGGCCCCTGCTGCTACAGTATGTAATAGTTTGTTCAGAGTAACAGGGGGTCGACTCCCCATTTCTTGTAAACAGAAAATACGGTAGACTCTATAGTTTCAGGTCAGGACCAATTCCATGCAATCAGGAGAGAGAGAGAGAGAGAGAGAGAGAGAGAGAGAGAGAGAGAGAGAGAGAGAGCACATACAGGATGCAGGATAAACCAGTGGAATTGGAAGCGGGCAGAACCAAATTGGATCTGATAAGTGGGTCCATTCTCCTGGATGACCCGGCAGCTGAAAACTAGTTTAGTAAAGAAGAGGAGAGACTGCAGGGAACGTTACTGAACAAACACTAGATTGTTTTATGGATCACGACTAGAGTAAAAAAAATCTAATTTATTTTTCCTAAATTTAAGAATATGTTAATATATATATATTTTTTAACACATTCAGGCCCAACGTCGAAATTAAAAAAAAAAAAGTTTTCAGAATCATGATAATTTTCCGAAAGATTTTAGTCGCATTTTAACGATTTCATAGCGCGCCACTCGGTTTCAAGTATAGTGAAAATAGCCGATATACAAGCTGCGTTGTGCGCTTGTAGATCTGCTATTTTCACTAGTTTGGGTCCCTGGCAAACAACTAATCTCTCTTCTGGGACTGGACCAAAAGGACGTAAAATCTGAATTATTTTTTATCATACGATTTTTGTAACCCATTTTTCACCCCTGTGTCAATCATCTAATGTGATCCTGGGCTCTACACACCCTCCACCAACCTAGTCCCCATATATGGGGGACAAGGGGAGACCAACCTAGTCCCCATATATGGGGGACAAGGGGAGAGCAACGGACTTGAACTCATGCTTCCTTCATGCCTGAGTGTCCAAGTGTCTCCTTTACACCTGACAGGGGGGAGTTTCCCTGGTTGGACGTAGCGCGTGGAAGGAACACGTTATTCCAACCAGTTCCTTTCCTCTCCATCAGGCACCCCGGCTGGCCAGGGGGAGGCAGTTTTCAAAATATACCTTTAACATTTAGATTAATGGTTAAAACCTCAAGGCAAACAATATACACAATAAGCCAAAACGCTAAACCCACGGAATACACTGCACAATAGAACTTTTATTCAACATAGACAGAGTGTACAGAAAACAAAAATATGCACAAAACCCAAAAATGAGAAACACAGATTCGTCTCATGGAATGATTGTTTGGAACTCGAGGGGAAAAATAAATTCACGGCTCAAATCGACTTAAATAAATTAATTTTTGAAAATTAGAAGTCTCTGAATGGGTTATCATCAAGTACAACAGCATGCGCAAAACATCAAAAATAGTCTTTCTGACATGACATGGTATCGACAAAACGACTCATATTTGTCAGGCATGTATAGACTTTGATCCAGAAGTTCTGGAAAAGGTAAAGTTTTATGGTTAAAATGGGTAAAAGAAAACAAAAAAAATAATGTTAATATTTGAAACAAAAATAATCTGTTACAGTATATAAAAAAATATCTACTCATAGCCATAGGCAACACCAAAATCTTGCAAGTCATCCATGAAATCAAGCATAACAACAGACTCGGTAACATTCATAACCGATAGCTCGCTGTGACCACGGACGACACTAAGGAACTCTCAAAAACCCGAATTCCAAACGGATTTGACTGACAGCACTTTCGTTTCGCTTTGAATTTCTTCTTTACCACCAGCATCAAATGACATGTAAAAACATTTACAAATAATAAACAAATTCATGTTTTTTTTTTATCGTGGAACATTTCGATAAAACACAGCAGAGGGAAGGTTTGAGAGAGCGAAGAGAGCCAACAGTACCACGTACGTCATCGCCAACAACACTTGTGCGCACAATTAATTTCAGTACTGTACACACAATAACCACTAGGATTACCCTACCTACTGTATAGAATAGGGTCTCTATGAGATTTGGTGTAGAGGGAAATACTAGGGAGGACCTAGTACAGTGCAGAGCCCTGGGGGACCCCAGTCAACGGAGTATTATATATTTAAGGTGGTTAAAATCAAACGGTTCCAGGACCCTATAGGTCGGTAATCCAGCCTGATGGGAGTGTCGCGGGTTCGAGTCCCGAGCATGTCGGCCTTTGCCGCAGGTCTCCCCCCCCTCCCTATGTCTCCCCCCCTTTCCTGTACCCTATCAATAAAAGGCAGAAATGCCCCAAAAACAAAGAAATCGTACAAAAAAACCCGGTTTCAACAGAAAGACAAAGAAAGCTTTTTGTTAAGGCTTGTTGTGTGATATCAAAAGTATAGAAGCAAACAACGTTGGATGATAATCTCTCCGTTCTATAGTTTACGTTGTTATTACATGATCAGTCGGAGTAGGACAGTGGTTGGTTCTCAACCTTTTCAGGTCGTGACCCCCCCCAAAATAATCATAATTATTTGAACTGGGGGTCCCCCACACACAAAGTTTACCCAGGGTAACTGGACTAAGCATCAGATCGTTTACAGCCAGGCCCTGCTTATTTCATAGAACATTTCATGGTAGAGGTTCAATGCCTTGTCCAAGGGCACTTCAGCGGTAGTAGATTTTAACGTGTCGGACCGCTGATTCGAACTGGCGACCTTCCGATATCAAGACCGCTCCGCAATCCGTTCGGCCACCGCTGCCACACACACACACTCACTCCAGATTACGCCAGATTGTAGCATTGTGCGGAAGGAAGCGGGGCTCGAACCCGGGGGCTCCTCCCACTCACCAGACCTAACGCTCAACCCGCTGTGCCAATAGGGCTGAGCGGCCCGATTGGCTGGGCTCAGGGTCTGCCAATAGGGCCTGCCAATAGGGCTGAGCGGGCCGATTGGCTGGGCTCAGGGTCTGCCAATAGGGCCTGCCAATAGGGCCTGCCAATAGGGCTGAGCGGCCCGATTGGCTGGGCTCAGGGTCTGGCGGGCTGGGTCTTGGCTGGGGGAGGGGCTACATAAACCTTTAGATGAATCTTGATTCCTCATGTTTTACAGAGACGCATCTTTCAGTTTCAACAGGATATTGCACACACACACACACACCACACCATGCGGGCTCCGCAGCCATTCAAATGTGAGATCAACGCAAAACCGCTAAATAATACATCTTCACTGTGTCATCCTCTGAGCTGCAGTGAGTTTTATTATAATAATAATACATATTATAATAATAATATGTCTTCACGGTGTCGTCCTCTGAGATGCAGTGAGTTTTATTATCACATGAGGTAGGAAAGGGACATAGAAAAAGACGCTGGAGTGAATAAAATCTATACAGGCATTATGCGATGTTCTAATTAACTAGGGGAATTTAACCCATTTTGGGGCGGGAACCCCTTTGGGTGTTTTAAGCATTATGTTATACTTTAGCTATTGAAAAATAGCAGATCTACAAGCTCATAGCGTGGCACCGAGTGCCGCGCTACGAGCTTGTAGGTCTGCTGTTTTTTGATAAATCGTGAAAATGTGGCACAAATCTTTGAATATATATATATTCTTTCAGAGCGAACGTTTTTAACTCAAATCTTTGCTTCTGGGGGTTTCCTGGAATAACATATTTTCAGATGGGGGTCGGCGGCCAATTACATATCATTTTTGGGGTCCTTGACGTAAAAAATATTGAGCACCACTGATACAGAAACATGAGGTATTTCAGAAAACTGTCAGGCCTAAATGGGTTAAGGGCTATTCATTAAAATATGGGTCGAGCTATTCCACTCAATCAATAAATAATAACCACCACAATGTTGTTTGGAATGGATTTCGAGTGGGATGACATTGTATAGCCAAGCCATTGTTAACACCAAACACTTCCACCCACGTGGAAGGGTTCGCGCCGAGTGTGCAAATTTCAAAAGGGGATAATTATAATCACATCGCATACACCTAAAATACAACAAGTAAGACGGGCAAACGCGGGAAGCGAACGCAGCTATACGTCCAAATATGGAGTGTGTTGCATCAATCACAAACAAATCACTCAGCTCCATATATGGGCACAAAAGGGGGACACACAGACATGATCTGCTAGGTCTCATAGTAAGTGCTCACTGCATTCGCAATTATGTTAACTAAATTTAAGCTACAAAAGCTATTTGACTTTGTGTTTTGTTTAAGGCAACTCAAAACTACTCGTATTCGTTTCCATTTTGAAACCACGTAAGACTTTATAAAAGACGTATATATGGTCTATACAAGCTCATAGCATGGCACTGGGTGCCGCGCTATGAGCTCTATGAGCTTGGAGGTCTGCTATTTTTGAAAAATCGTGAAAATGTGGCACAAATCTTTGAATATATATTCTTTCACAACAAACGTTTTTAACTCAAATCTTTGCTTTAGAGGGGTTCCTGGAATAACATATTTTCAGATGGGGGTCGGTGGCCAATTACATATCATTTTTGGGGTCCTTGACATGAAATATTGAGCACAACTGATACAGAAACATGAGGTATTTCTTATTTTTAATTTCGACGTTAGGTCTAAATGGGGCGGGAACCCCTTTTGGTGTTGGGAATTATGTTATGCTTTAGCTATTGTAAAATAGCAGATCTACAAGCTCATAGGGCGCCACCGAGTGGCGCCCTATGAGCTGAAAAATCGAAGTACGACTGACATAGAAACATAGCCTTTTCAGAAAACTGTCAGGATGTAGAAGACGTTTCTAGAATCTGATCTCAGGTCAAAATTCGAAATTCGAAAAATAAATAAATGCCAGACAGACAAAAAATAAAATCACCCCAAATGTAAACCCCAAAAGTGATATAGTATAACATACTCTATACCATAATACAGACTGGTCAGAATTTTACATTTTATTAATTGAAATAAAGTTACATAGTGCCGCTTTAAAATCGATTGCTTTGACAAAAGTTCATGTGGAAACCAAGAAGGTTTGAAATGTCACCGTTGGATTAGTGGGATGAATAATAATGGGTTTGTTTTAAAGCTATCAAATTAATTCCAAATTAGACCCATAATGCTTTGCTCCCACCCAGGCCTGTCCTGCGGTGAGCCTCACCGGTGAGCGATGAGCCTCACCGGTGAGCCTCACCGGTGAGCCTCACCGGTGAGCCTCACCGGTGAGCGATGAGGCTCACCGGTGAGGCTCACCGGTGAGCCTCACCGGTGAGCCTCACCGGTGAGGCTCATCGGCACCGTTCAGATATCAACAATATATAAGTGTAGGATTCAACACATCCTTTTGCTACGAGATGCTTTTAAATAGGCTCTAAATGCACACAGAATACCTCCTTCTACTTCTGGGCCCCCATTGGACCGTTATGCAGACCATCTGACCATACTGGGCCCCCATTGGACCGTTATGCAGACCATCTGACCATACTGGGCCCCCATTGGACCATATGCAGACCATCTGACCATACTGGGCCCCCATTGGACCGTTATGCAGACCATCTGACCATACTGGGCCCCCATTGGACCGTTATGCAGACCATCTGACCATACTGGGCCCCCATTGGACCATATGCAGACCATCTGACCATACTGGGCCCCCCACTTTACTACAGTACAAATTACAGTATGCTATGAGTTCGACTGAGGCCACAGAATACGTTTACTGTGGGTTAGTCCCACAGTGTTGGCAGTTTTTTTAACCCATTCTGACCTGAGATCAGATTCATACGAGGTTTCCACTGGACACACACTGGTCTGATTAACCCATTCTGACCCGAGATCAGATTCTAGAAATGTCAGTCGTTCTTCGATTTTTCAAAAATAGCAGACCTACAAGCTCGTAGCGCGCCACTCGGTGGCGCGCTATGAGCTTGTAGATCTGCTATTTTTCACTAGCTAAAGCATGACATGATGCTAACCCCAAAATGGGTTCCCGGTCAGAATGGGTTAAACCACAGTCCAGACTATACAGTCCCTAATCCTGTCCAGTTTATCAAAAACCAATAATTTACAGTTGAAAGAGGACGCATGCGCACATTTACACACCATGAACCTGCCAACGAGTTTACAACCCAATTAAATAAAAAAATACTGACGACTCCTCCTCCATAATATGGTCATTTAATTCTCCTTTCCTCTATGACGATCAGACCACTTTAGCGTCATTTAAAATACTACAAACTGCCACCAAGCCATATTATATATCATATGTATATATATATATATATATATATATATATATATTATAGATCATATATTGCCGAGATCCAGCAACTGGCTCAACCGGTGTGAACAGAGTTATCACATTCCAGAGAAATCAACGTTTAACCCATTAATTAAAACCCAGGAAAGATTCCGAGTCATTTCAGATTTGAGCTATTTAAAAAAAAAGCATTATTTTATATACTTTCCCGCTCCGACAGTTGATGATGGAACAGAAGGAAGAGCATGACGGAAGAGGTTCTGTGTGAGAAACATGGACACAAGCGTGTGTAAAACAGGCACGAAAGATGACGCGCATGTTGAAAACGGACACGAAAGATCACGCGCATGTTGAAAACGGACACGAAAGATCACGCGCATGTTGAAAACGGGCACGAAAGATCACGGGCATGTTGAAAACGGGCACGAAAGATCACGGGCATGTTGAAAACGGGCACGAAAGATCACGGGCATGTTGAAAACTGTTTTACAACATGGGTCTTAATGGGTTAAATGACCTCGGTACCTGGTACCAGCCTTAATGGGTTAAATGACCTCGGTACCTGGTACCAGCCTTAATGGGTTAAATGACCTCGGTACCTGGTACCAGCAACTGGCTATGTGGGGCCCGATTATACAATGTGGCAAAACCTCCAGTTGCTCAGAAACCCATTCCACTTACAACGAAGTCTCATATATTTTAAGTATGCCATTTCGTTTTATTTAGCATTTCTGAATTGAATCATTGGGGCTGGAGTACATTCTATATCAACCTGTAGGGTATATTATTATTATTATTATAAGGCTGGAGTACACTGGTGGCTCAGGGGTAGTGTAGAGTGGCTGGATGGCAACCGCAAGGTTGCCAGTTCGAACCCTGTGGGCTCCCCAGAGTTAGTGTCGAAGTGTCCTTGAGCAAGACTCTGAACCCGATGTGCAGGTTGGTGCCTTGCATGGTTTCCGCCGCCATCGGTGTATGAATGTCTGTGTGTGTGCGAGAATGGGTGAATGTAATGCACAATCTATGTGAAGCGCCTTGGATAAAGGCGCTATATAAATGCACCATTTAAGCAACTGTAAAATGTAAAAACCAAAAGATGTTGAGAATGTCACTATAGTGTCAAGCACATGCATTAGTCAATCGAATCCGACTGGCATAACGGCGTATTTTACGGTTAGTATTTACTGTAGGTTTCCACTGTCCCAAATCCCTTTATATACTGTTACTTTTCATAGTAGACATAATCACGTATAGCTCAACCCACAATAGAAAAAGGCAAATGCTGCAAACTGTAGGACGTAAATAGGACTTAAAACCCATTTCCAACCATAAGCTCAAGAGATAATATTAATTATGGAAATAATGTCAATATTTACACTATTTATTCAGTTCCTCCCGGCTCTCCTGATATTGAATAATTCTCACTTTTTATAAACAAAAATCGCAAACAGACACATTATTATGTATATATATATATTCAGGAATAACGTTTTTTGGGGGGAGGAGGGGGGGGGGGGGCTAGAATAAATATATATACTGAATGGCTTTGACAGGGAGCGAGCTGGGGGCGGGGCTTTCCCTGAAAGTGACAGTGAGAGGAGGAGGGGGAGGGGGGGGGGGGGTACAGTACGACAGTACTGTACAGTACAGTACGTTTTAACAGCGGGAGAACGAACAACAACAACGGCGACTCTGCGGCGATACGAAATATCCTAGCGGGCGTTCCTTCTGCTGTCATCGCCCATGTCCTCGTATTGGTGGTATATGGAGGGTTAAGCAAAGCGACACATGACATTTGATTGGCTAACGCCCCGAACGATGTCGTCCAAAATATTAAATATTTTCCGGGCGACTTTCCTCCAACCCACTTTTCCCCGACTAAGGGCCGATACATACTCCTATTTTACCGCTGTTTCGGCGCTGTAGTGCCCAAATGATTTCGGCTCGTCAGAACTTTTCAGTAGCACCGAAGAGCTGACTTTAGGACGGTACCCGCCCCCCCCGAACCTCAAATGACGTCACATTGTAGACTCTACAGAGCCAAATGACGTCACATTGTAGGCTCTACAGAGCCAAATGACGTCACATTGTAGACTCTACAGAGCCAAATGACGTCACATTGTAGGCTCTACAGAGCCAAATGACGTCACATTGTAGGCTCTACAGAGCCAAATGACGTCACATTGTAGGCTCTACAGAGCCAAATGACGTCACATTGTAGGCTCTACAGAGCCAAATGACGTCACATTGTAGGCTCTACAGAGCCAAATGACGTCATTTGGCTCTGTCTACAGAGCCAAATGACGTCACATTGTAGGCTCTACAGAGTCGAACCGACTTTTATTCGGCTCTAAAATAGGAGTATGAATCGGCCCTATCGCCTCTGCTATCGACGGTAACCTCGCGTCGCCACCAGGTGGCATTCCACCTCGGAGGAAAAGCCTGGACTGTGTTCCAAAAAGCGGATGGTTAATTTACGTCATGTTGTAGTCACTGATTTGTTGTCATCAGACAGGAAGCCACAAGGCGGAATAATAAAGTATCTATTCATAGTACTGATTCCGCCTTGTTGCTTCCTGTCTGATGACTACAAACCATTGACTACAACGCCAGTTGCCCACCCCTGGGCAACTGGCGTTGTAGTCAATGGTTTGTAATACTGATATAGTATTGATTTCAGCTGTTTACAATTCCAAACACGCTTTAATTACTTCATGACTAGTATTAAAATGTTATTATTGTCTTTTTTGTGTCCAATGTAGTTATGTTAACAGTTCATATAAAGTTAACATAACTATAACTAAATGCATTTGAAATTACTTGTCAGGATTCCAATTCAAAAATACCAAAAAATTATTCAGGTTTTCAATTCAAATATAGCAAAAAATAGCTGATCTACAAGCTCAAAACGCGCCGCGTTACGACGCGTTTTGAGCTTGTAGATCAGAGGCTATTTTTGCTACGACAATAATATTCACCGTGGCCCCTCTGGAGTGAGTGTGGAAATATATTATTGGCCCTCTCCATCGTCAAAGTACCCTGGACTACAACATGACGGAAGTTACCATCCGCTCCTGACTGGATCATACAACACCAAATGGAACGCTAGCCCAGCCCAGGCTATATCAACGGTAGTTGCCGCCGGGTCCCGACATAAGACAAAACAACACACTTCTGGGGGGGTAAAATACGCCAGGCTGTCGCCCCGCCGCCCCGCTGTTAAAACCCCCCAGGTGAGGACCACCCCTAAAGGCTCATTCGTAGTCTGGATTTTCGGTGGTGAGTTGACCACCGAACTACAACATGACGTCACTGAGGTGACCACCGAACTACAACATGACGTCACTGAGGTGACCACCGAACTACAACATGACGTCACTGAGGTGACCACCGAACTACAACATGACGTCACTGAGGTGACCACCGAACTACAACATGACGTCACTGAGTGGTCACCTCACCACCGGAGCGGTGGTCACCTCACCACCGGAGCGGTGGTCACCTCACCACCGGAGCGGTGGTCACCTCAGCACCGGAGCGGTGGTCACCTCAGCACCAAAAAATCCAGACTATGAATAGGCCTTATATCAACGGTAGTTGCCACCGGGTCCCGACATAAGACAAAATAACACACTTCTGGGGGGTAAAATACGCCAGGCTGTTGCCCCCCTCCCCGCTGTTAAAACGCCCCAGGAAGGACCACCCGTCCACTACCAGTCGGCGTTGTCCCAGGTCTCCTCGGCAGGCTTGGCGTTGGCGGTGGCGGAGGAGGGCGAGGGGCTCTTCTTCTTGCCCCCCTTGTTGTTGCCCCCGCTGACGCCTCCGTCCTCCGCGGCGGTGGCGTTCTCCCAGTTGTTGTCCCAGGCCTCCCAGCTGTCTCCCGTGCTGTGCTTGGTCTTGTCCGTCGTGGTTCCCTCCGCCGTGGTTCCCTCCGAGCCGCCCCAGATGTCCCAGCTGTTGTCGGAGCTCTTCCTGTTGGCCCCGCCCCCGCCGCCGGAGGAGGAGTTGTTGCCGTCTACGGCGGTCCAGTCGTCGCTGCTGGGAGACTTCTTGGGCTGGTTCTGGTTCTGCGGTGGTTGTTGTTGTTGTTGTGGTTCTGGTTGTTGTTGTTTGGATAAGGAGGTGGAGCTGCCGAAGGTCTCCCAGAAGTCCTTGGCCGGGGGCCGGTGACCCGCCTGGTAGCCGTCGGTGGCGTCCATGTTCTGGTAGCTGTCTCCGCTGGACCTGAGGCGCCACACACACACACACATTATGAACCCGTTAAAACCGGGAAAGCATCCGTGTCATTTTAGATTGAACACAATTGGTCGTCCCCAAAGTTTTATTTTATACAATGTCTAGTATTAAAAGAATTGCAGATCTACAAGCAACATAGCATGGCACGAAGTGACACGCTAACCTTTTTTAAAGTACACCTTAACTATACCATTTTAAGTACAATTAATAAACATGTCAGTAATTTCTTTGCGTATTTCTTTTTTACGAGGCAAACAGAAATATATTCTAATGCTCAATGCCAAATTAAAATCGTTAATCACACTCATTAGTAATAGGCCTAATTATTACAAAGCCAAATGTAAGAAAAGGGACATTACTCTTACCCGTCTTCAGGCTTTCCAGTGAAGAGTCCAGCCATCTTTGCTCCAGCTCCCTGAACCTAAGACGCAAGAATTACATTAACAAAACTAAACAGTTGTTTCACAAAGTTTCCCTTTTTACCTCCTTTATGATGAAATCCTGTGCTGTTCTTTGACTATATAGAAGTGTCTATTTGTACGTCTCTAAATGTTTTGATGAATTGAACATGGTGGACCCTCTTGTAAACAAGTGCAATGCCTAATTGGGTCGTCCACTCACAGTTAACAGTCTTTGTATTGAGTTTGTGCTTGAAATGTACTGTAATTCTGCAAACTGTTAATACATATTTCAATCAATATTACATTTTCTTGCACTTTAATGTTTACACTGTTCTTTCAATTAGTAGGCTACACCTTGACTTCAAAAATAAGTTTGCCCTTACTGTATTCCATTCAATAAATAGTTTCTACAAAGAGATATGTTATGGTATAAATAACTTAAAATCGGAGATCACCCTGAGATTCCGTTTGCTGGCCCACTGTTGACAAAAGTATGAATGATATCTACGGTCAACTAATTTAGTTTAAATCAACAAAAAGGCATTAGTAACTAATCTATAAAATGTGGAGCCTTTTACCTAAACTATTTTCACCAGTGCTTTCAATACTAGAGTGGATACATTGCCAAAACCTCCATCTCAACACTACAGAAATTATTCCTATGTAGTTATCCTTATCCCTGACAATACAGATTGGTCTGGCTAAATTTAGCCGTGAATGAACTTTCTAATAATCAGGATGTCATGATTTATGCAGCAGAGAAGGATGGAGCCGTGCTGTGGTTCTGTTATCCCATATTGGGTCGGGAACCCCCTTTTGGTGTTAGCATCATGATATGCTTTAGCTATTGAAAAATATCAGATCTACAAGCTCATAGCGCGCCACCGAGTGGCGCGCTACGAGCTTGTAGGTCTGCTATTTTTGAAAAATATCAAATTTACGACTGACATAGAAACATAGCTTTTTCAGAAAACTGTCAGGATGTAGAAGACATTTATAGAATCTGATCTCAGGTCAGAATGGGTTATCCAAGGACAAGTACTAGGTCTCTGCTGCCAGGAGAAAACAGCCATGTCCAAAATATTAACGTTTCAGTAAAATGGGGGGGAAAAAAAAAAGAGGAAAAAATTACTCTCTCTGCAAAAGATTTAGCTCCCTATGGGGTTCCTGCTTTTCTCCTAATTACTGTATGCTCGTCTATTGGGATTGTGGGGAAAGTAATTATATGTCTCGAGTTCTGTCCTGTGTTTTATAAAAGACCTACAGGTCAAAACATTCTGGCTCTAGTTTGTCCTCCCTCATTTGTCTATTTCAATAAAGAATCTTTTTGTTATTTTATTTTTTATTCTCCTCAACACATTTGATATATACATTTGCATATAGTCATTTTGCATAAATCTAAATCATGATTTGCTACACAACCTAAAAGTAGAATGGGGTTTTGTGTCGTTTTGCCAACCAGTGTGGAAATATAAATATAATCATTTGTTATATATTATGACCATTATACTGTAATAAGTTAATTCTAACCCTTAAGGTAAGTCCACACAATACTCACCACCAGAGTATAAAATGGCAGCAAGAAAAGAGGGAGAAAACATGACATTAAGTTTCTTCAAATACAAGTATACATCAAGTCAACACACCAAAAACCAGTCTTGTTTTAGGAGCTTTTTGGTTCTCTTTTTGAAGGGCAACAATGTCCTCTTCTTCTCAAAATCGGCACAGCAAAATCCTCAGTGTTACATATTGAAACACTGAGGACTTTCCTGTGTGGGCTCAGAGCTCCAGTGAGGTAGAGGTACCATGTTTGGGCTCCTCCTCAGCAGAGCTCCAGTGAGGTAGAGGTACCATGTTTGGGTTCCTCCTCAGCAAAGCTCCAGTGAGGTAGAGGTACCATGTTTGGGTTCCTCAGAGCTCCAGTGAGGTAGAGGTACCATGTTTGGGTTCCTCCTCAGCAGAGCTCCAGTGAGGTAGAGGTACCATGTTTGGGTTCCTCAGACCTCCAGTGAGGTAGAGGTACCATGTTTGGGTTCCTCCTCCTCAGAGCTCCAGTGAGGTAGAGGTACCATGTTTGGGTTCCTCAGAGCTCCAGTGAGGTAGAGGTACCATGTTTGGGCTCCTCCTCAGCAGACAGACTGGTTGTTGGTGAGTTGACTGAAGGCAGGGAGAGGTCCTGCCTCACAGCATCCTACCTTGTATGCCAGCCCAGTGATGCCAACCGCCATCTCATCTAGCAACTTTCCATCCTTCACCTGGATCGGTTAAAGCTCCGTTAATAATAAGAACCAAAACTAGGTCTTGATTCAACAATTTGATTCCCCCCACCACCCAACAATTATATTCCCCCCCCCCCCCCCCCCCCTGCGATTAGAAATCAGTCAAATTCAGCTACTTCCTTTTGATTGTGAGAATGTGTGAGTATGAATTCATTTTCTCCTTACGAGGAATGAATTACTGTATGAATTGTTAATGTGAGATTAATCAATCATTGATTGATTTGGTGCATTGACTAAAATTAATGCATCTACAGTCTGTGGATTCTAAGACACATTAAAAGCACACACTTTCAATGACTAATGCCAATATTATACACTAAAGGGACAAAAGCAAGACTAACTATAATATACATTGATTAATGAGAGGAGTGGACCTTTAAACACTTATTCCTTATTTTTGGACATGTGGAAATAGCAAAACAGGATAAGAAAAAAAAAGTACATTGGCCATTTTCAAAACCTGTTTTTGCTTAATCCATTTTGGGGCGGGAGCCCCTTTTGGTGTTTTAAGCATTACGTTATACTTTAGCTATTGAAGAATAGCAGATCTACAAGTTCATAGCGCGGCACCAAGTGCACCCACGCTATGAGCTTGTAGGTCTGCTATTTTTGAAAAATCGTGGAAATGTGGCCACAAATCTTTGAATATATATTCTTTCAGAGAGAGTCTTTTTAACAAAAACCTTTGTTTCTGGGGAGGTCCCTGGCACTACATATTTTCAGATGGGGGTCGGAGGCCAATTACAATTTTTTGGGGTCCTTGGACATGAAATATTGAGCACCTCTAGGCTCTCCGATATAGAAACGAGGTATTTCGGGAAAACTGTCAGGATATAGAAGATAGAATTTCTATCTAGGCCTAAATGGGTTAAAAGTGGTTAAATGTCCAACACCTCCCCCTTTAGCATTAGATGCACAGACAGACAGACAGACATCGGCTGTTTGCTCCGAGACAAACACC
This sequence comes from Protomyctophum bolini, assembly GCF_963924005.1. Taxonomy (NCBI): domain Eukaryota; kingdom Metazoa; phylum Chordata; class Actinopteri; order Myctophiformes; family Myctophidae; genus Protomyctophum; species Protomyctophum bolini. Next base: position 3,939,052 of record NC_137863.1, on the reverse strand, counting down.
ATAAAAAGAAAAAGAAAAAACACAGCTTTTGTCATTTAGTGTAGGACCAACGCAAAAGCAGGCAGCGTCGATCCCAACAGACAATGAATGGAGGATGTCAAAATGCACAAAAGTCACATCATTCTGAAGACGTTTCTACTACACAAAAAAAAGCAACTTGCAATGAACCCGCCACCACCAACCACCACCACCCCCACCACCAACAAAAAACAAACAACTTTAAACATCTTAATGTTACCTTCTCATGTGTGGGTTTGATAACATTCTCATTTAAAGTCTGTCCTAACTCTGTGGCCTATAGGTGGAGATGATGAGAGGAGGGAGAATATGCTTGAATAAAGAAACATTCACAACAATGCAATGATGCTGAGCTTCCATGTGATCGTTGCATTCACAGCCAGACTGAACAGCATGCTATAGAGGGGGTGTAATGGTTCATCCATCATGTGTTTCGTTGGTTCATTTGGAACATTACAATTTGTATTTGTTTGCCTTTTAGGTTTCGTAATCACAAATTGCACACATTGCACTATTTTTTATGTTTTTTTTATTTACAAAACATTCACAAAATAGTGGAAATAGTTGATCTACAAGCTTACAACAAGTCAAAACGTGACGTGTGGTAAGCTTGTAGATCTGCTATTTCTGCAAAAAGAAATGGAAAGATGTATATAAATGTATGGACATTTTTCAACATGATAACGAAGGACGATTATGCAAAAAATAATTGTTATTGGGCGATTATGAAATAATTGTGACAGGCCTACATAATAGGAGGGGCATTGCAGACGTGTTTGTCATTTAGGATGTTCAAAGATATTTTATATTACTTTGAAATGTCCCACCGGACTGTTCTCCAACCGTTAAATGTAATGATAACAACCCACTTATCTAGTAGGGGAAAATAATGTACAACTTAAAATTTAGAATAGGTACCCATTAGATAGTGATGAAATTATTGCTCTCAGATGTACCATTACACCTCAACGAAGCACGGTCCGTCGGAAGCACAGACAGACAGAACAAAAGAATGGTCATGCATGAAGGGATAATCCATGACAACATGGATATGAGTGATGGTATTGGTCACTATTTATTGATTTCTTTAACAGCCTAAAATATCATTCTAACACACCAGAATACTTAAGCCGGGTGTGTCAGAAAGAACCTGTTTAAGCGAGCTGCTTCTTTGTTCCTGAAGGGCTGACGAGGAGAAGAATCCTAACCTCATTTTATCTCCATTTTACACAGAGATAAAGTTTGTGAAATAAAGACGTAGCCGAAAGTGTCTGACTGGAAGCAGATGTCATTGGCCCAGCCAACTGGACCTTCCGGTAGACCCTGGACTTCCGGTTTATAGAAGATTACAACTGTTAGTTCTTGTCCGGACATAATAGGACAAACCCCCATTGCCCCTGTCCATCTATTCTCACTACATTCGTTTCTACATAGAGAAATGGGATTCATTTCTACATAGAGAAATGGGATTCATTTCTACACAGAGAAATGGGATTCATTTCTACATAGAGAAATGGGATTCATTTCTACATAGAGAAATGGGATTCGTTTCTACATAGAGAAATGGGATTCGTTTCTACATAGAGAAATGGGATTCATTTCTACATAGAGAAATGGGATTCATTTCTACATAGAGAAATGGGATTCATTTCTACATAGAGAAATGGGATTCATTTCTACATAGAGAAATGGGATTAATTTCTACATAGAGAAATGGGATTAGTTTCTACATAGAGAAATGGGATTAGTTTCTACATAGAGAAATGGGATTCATTTCTACATAGAGAAATGGGATTAATTTCTACATAGAGAAATGGGATTAGTTTCTACATAGAGAAATGGGATTAGTTTCTACATAGAGAAATGGGATTCATTTCTACATAGAGAAATGGGATTCATTTCTACATAGAGAAATGGGATTCATTTCTACATAGAGAAATGGGATTCATTTCTACATAGAGAAATGGGATTCATTTCTACATATTGAAGAAAATAAATGGATTGTCTGCACACACGATATAATTCAGCTCCCAGTCTTTTTTTATTTCAACCTAAATACAACAAAGTTTCGTTCCTTTTATCTCTTTCGCCCCAACAACGTTTCTCAAGTTGAGAAAGCCCGGAGGGGGGCGAAACGTTGTTGTATTTAGGTTGAAATAAAAAAAACCCTGGGGAGCAGAATTACTGTATATCGTATCCATTTTTTTCTTCATTCAGTCACTTTTTGGGTCCAGGTAGACAGATAAAAGCAACGTCCTGTGTTAATGTATACAAGCAAAAAAAACAGATAACTACAGTATAGTCAACAATGTTATAACAACAAATAAAAGTACATAAAATAAAAATGACGAAATGATATAGTGATTGAACATGGAGCCGAACATGCAGCTGGTATTTGCTGTTTTTTTTACCGGTTCTGGGGGTGCTTTATAACCCTTCATCTATAGATCCAGTGAAGGCAGAGAGAAGTTAAGAGAAGTAACAAGAGTTTATAACCCTTTAGCTATAGATCCAGTGAAGGCAGAGAGACGTTAGAATAGAGCTATAGATCCAGTGAAGGCAGACAGAGAGAGGTTAGAGAAGAGTTCACTCCACTGCAATGTTCACAGAAAGCTGTGCACTCAGTAGTGTTCACAGTAGTGTTCACAGTAGTGTTCACAGTAGTGTTCACAGAAAGCTGTGCACTCAGTAGTGTTCACAGTAGTGTTCACAGAAAACCGTGCACTCAGTAGTGCTGCCAGAATTGGCCAAAGAAATGATATTCGAATATTCCTTTTAAAAACACCACATGTATTCGAACAATTTTCGAATGATTTTGAATGTCGAATGTATATGATTTTAATATGAATACGATATGAATATTGCAGAATAATATGCTGTAAAACGTTCTCTTTCTTTATCTATGATGGTTCCGGTCCGGTATGGGCCGTGTAGTGGTTGGGGCTGAGAAATGCACTCTTGCGAGATCAAATGAACGATTCGCAATTATCTTAATAGCCACATTTTTGTATAATGTTTTAGTTTACGTGGCACAGAGTCTCGCCAGAATGAGTCTTGCCCCGAAAAGTAATCGTCCATTATACAATTATAGGTAAAAAAAATGTATAAAAAAAATAAAGTAAAACTTCAATAATGCCAAATAACTACTATGAATATGACTATGGGTTCACACTTATTTTATATTTTGTGTAGGACTAGGAACTAGCAACAGTGAAAACAGCACATTATAGGCAAACAGTTGCTCTTATTTTACGTTCCACAGGCCTGAAGCCACGTTCAGGTTTTTAGACAGATATCTTGTGTTGTGTTTATACTATGAGACGGTTGCGTGCCCTCTCTCAAACCATCACTTGCCAGGTCGGGGCAAACCAAACCGGCAAGCAGAAGGTTTTATTTACCTGCCAGGGGGGCAAGTGGGCAACCCTTAGTGTCAACGCCTGTACACATTATATAAAAGGAATAGTTCCAGTTGAAACGCCGGGTGAAGTTTCTTTGTCCACATAATAATAACAACACAGCGAGGCGAGGTCGCCCAGCAGCCTTTTCTCCAAGACGACTCAAGTCAAGCCTGACCAGTTCTTCACAGATTTAAAAGGCTGACCGCTTCTTCACAGATCTTAAAGGGCAACAGCTTTTGCAGCACAATTCACCATTTCTCAGCCTTCTGATTGCTCCCTGATTGACTAACCGTAACCAGCAGCAGGCTCTTTCTGCCTTGTTCCACCTGGTTTACGTTTAATTTACTAAAACGTAATCTTTTTGGAAAAAACAAAAAACAAACATGATATGCCCAGTCACCATGCTGCACCTGTGATGTCCCTTTTACTGACAACAAGTTTAAAATAAGAAGACTATCAATAGTCAATACAAAGCAACTGAAAAACACATTATTTCAAAGGTAGTGGATGGAGAGAAAGGATTTTTGTCCAACCACAAAACAGCAACCAAAGGGGGCAAACGGGGGTAGAACCACAGGCGGGACTTGACAAAGGGTAAATTCAGGGGGTAAATTCAAGTCTTTATACCATTAAAAAAAAACCATCTCCATCACTTATGTGTTTACAGCGTGAGGTCTGGTCTGCAGTGAACATTTGCTCTGAATAATGGTGTAAATTTAAGTCTTTTCCACTCAACTTTGGAAGACTGGGATTATGCTGCACAAGCTGTAAGGACTAATGTTATCTTTTTGAACTCTAAAGAACCGGTCACCTTTCGGATTTGAACCGTTTTGGAGAAAACAACGAAAACATCACAACAGTGTTTCAAATACTGTAGTAGCGTGAGGATGAGTAGTTGTCATTGTTTGCGTGAACTATTCCTTTAGGTCCTAAAATGTCACGTTTAACGTACAATTAAAGAGATTTAAAATGGAAAAATAGGAAATCATGTAAAAAGCACTTTAATATTAGTAAACAAGTTAAGCCCAGTTCACATCAGGCGTAAACCTGAAAGAGAACGGTTTTAATAAAAGTGCTTCCTACCTTCAAGGTCGCTTGGTTTGCCAGTTTAGCAGTCTGTTTTAAAAAGGGGGAACAAATGACACATTTATGTCATTAATACCAGATATGGAAGCAATTAATGTAATCACAATCAAAGACCTCCGGAATGGATTTGATGTTGTAAAACACGCCAAAATTGTCATACTTTTTCTGAAACGTTTTACATTATTCCAACTCTCAGTCAAAACCTTATTTTCTATGGAAAAAAAAACCACTTACATTATCTTTTGCAACATTCGCAAACTTGCTGGCACCGACTGCGAAACTGCTCCACCCCTGTTAAAAGAAAACAAACGAACGATGAACATGAAACCCAACAAGTTCTGCTGCAAAATGGAAAGTGGAACTGGGGGGATTACAGACTAGTGTTGTGAGAGTGTGTGTGTGTGACTGTGTGTGTGTGTGTGTGTGTGTGTGTGTTTGTGTGTGTGTGTGTGACTGTGTGTGTGACTGTGTGTGTGTGTGTGTGTGTGTGTGTGTGTGTGACATACTGAATAAATAGAAGACATGTCTGTCTGTGTGTGTGTGCGTGCGTGCGTGCATGTGACATACTGAATAAATAGAGGACATGTCTCTGTGCGTGTGTGCGTGCGTGCATGTGTGCGTGCGTGCGTGTGTGCGTGCGTGCATGTGACATACTGAATAAATAGAGGACATGTGTGTGTGTGCGTGCGTGCGTGAGACATACTGAATAAATAGAGGACATGTGTGTGTGTGCGTGCGTGCGTGCGTGAGACATACTGAATAAATAGAGGACATGTCTCTGTGCGTGTGTGCGTGCATGCGTGCGTGCGTGTGTGCGTGCGTGCATGTGTGAATGTATGCGTGCGTGCATGTGACATACTGAATAGATAGAGGACATGGCGTTGTTCAGGAAGTCGTCGTCTTTCTTCTCCGGCGTCACCGTGTTGCCAAAACCAACGTAGCGGTTGTCCTGATTCCCGCTGTAACCGCCGCCGCTAATGAGACGACGGAAACAATGCAATGAATAGACGTGGAATAAAGATACATTAGGTCTAATGACTGAAAGCTTAAAGGAGAATTCCATACTAGAAGGCTTTCTTACCTTTTATTTGTAGTTGTTACGTCCCCACCAAAGAGGTCCGGGTGTTATTGGCTATTTCCCCTACCGTAAGCCCTCAATGAATTGCATTGACTTGAATGGGGCATTGGGGCATTGTGCTAATTCGCTCATTTCCATCGCTCAAAAAATATTTTTTTTTATATATCCTCTCTTCATAATGTAAATAGTATCCCAAAAATAGCAGTAAATAGCACACTTTGAGGGCTTACATTAGGGGAAATGGTCAATAATGCACTTTTGCACAAAATAACAACTATAAAAATAACTACAAATAAAAGGTAAGAAAGCCTTCTAGCATGGAATTCTCCTTTAATGCTGATGTTTAGCTACGTAATCATTCTAAACCTTATGTTGCAGCTGTTCCACATACAGCCAACCAGTTGGAGAAATCACAGATTTGAGGCATTAAACATGACATTTTTAAGGCATGATTATGGAAGACGCTTCTAAAACATCACTGCAAATACAAAAATAGCCGATCTACAACCTAGCTCACAGCATGTCGCAGTACTGCGCGACGTGTTGTGAGCTTGTAGATCTGCTATTTTCGGTGGGCAACACCACGTTTCCATAGAAGACATGCTTGGCTTCTATGGAATCCAAACGACTTACATTTTTGATCCATGAATAGGGCTGACAAAAAAATGAAATACACAAAGAAATGAATGGAAATGACACCAATAATCAATATGAAAAAATGTGTTACTTATGGCCAAAATACGCCATATTTCTTCTTCTTTTTTAAAGTGGAAATTGCAGATCTACAAGCTCACAACGCGTTGAAATGCATTGCGAGCTTGTAGATTTTTTCCAAATGTATGAACCTATTCTCAACATGGAAATGATTATGCAAAATCATTGCGATTTGTCATAATTGTGACATGAAGAACAAATAAGAGTCCGCAACACTGAACCCCTTTTGGTGTTTATGCTATAGCTATTGAAAAATAGCAGACCTACAAGCTCGTAGCGCGCCACCGAGTGGCGCGCTACGAGCTTGTAGGTCTGCTATTTTTGAAAAATCGTGAAAATCTTCATTCCTGAAGAAGATCCTAGTGATTGAAACGTTGAATCATTAAACCAGTGGAGCTGAGTTTTTCATAGCAGTGTTGCGGACTCTATTTCTTCTTCTTGTACTGCCATTTATCCAGACCAGCACCGGGGCTAGAGTGGAGCTGCATGCTCCGTTACCGTTGTCATGATTGTGACAGGCCTATTTAACCCATTCTGACCTGAGATCAGATTCATACGAGGTTTCCAACTGGACACACACTGGTCTGATGAACCCATTCTGACCCGAGTTCAGATTCTAAAAATGTCAGTCGTTCTTCGATTTCTTCAAAAATGGCAGACCTACAAGCTCGTAGCGCGCCACTCGGTGGCGCGCTATGAGCTTGTAGATCTGCTATTTTTCAATAGCTAAAGCATAACATGATGCTAGCACCAAAATGGGTTCCCGATCAGAATGGGTTAATAGCAAATGAGGACAACCCATTTCAACATGCTGGGGCCTGACATAAACCACGGGAGCAGGAGGAGGAACAGGAGTTGTAGCGTGTGAACCAGTGTTGTTTTCGTCGACTAAAACTAAGACGAAAAATGTTCGTCGACTACCTATTTTCACTGACAAAAACTAAATGGAAACTAAATGAAAACTAAGCTACGATGACTAAAACTAAGACTAAACATACTGACAATTTCGTAGACAAATAAAAACTAGAGTAAAATGTTAGGAAGGGACTATAGTGGACAAGAGATCCAGTATAAGTCATTTTACACTTGGTTGCATGCTGAAAATAGCTGATCTACAAGCTCGCAACGCGTCGCGTTGTGACCCGTTGTGAGCTCGTAGATCAGCTATTTTCAGCAAGTGTAAAAACCCTCATTACGACGGCAGCATCAACCCACCAAAATACATTTTAGTCAACTAAATCAACTGTAGATTTAGTCGACTAAAACTAGACTAACACTAAAGACATTCCAGGTGACTAAAATGTGACTAAAACTAAATGAAGTTTCAGTCCAAAAAGACTATGACTAAACTAAAATAGAAATATGGATGCTGCCAAAAACAACACTGGTGTGAACAAAGTGTACCCTAGGCTCTCTCTCACCTCTGATAAGAGTTCACGTCGTCACTCAGCCAGTCTTCAAAGGCCTTATCGCCGGGTTTGGACGAGTTCTGGCCAGGCCCTCCGGAGCTAAAAAGACAAATTGAATTGCTTTGTTCTTCACTTGATATTGAACACTGGATTTAAACCCATTTAGACCTGAGAACACCTTCTAAATCCTAACAGTTTTCTGAAAAACCTATGTTTCAATGGGTTAAACACAAATCTTCTCTTCTGGGGGGTCCCTGGCACAAAACCTTTTCAGATGGGGGTCCGTGGCCAAATAACACCCATGATTGTGGCGGTTCTTGGCAAACTGGCCACTGATTTAGAATGTATTTGCACGATCAGGTCACATTCACACCAGAGAGCTTTGTTGCTGCGATTAAAACGAATCCTGCTGCGCATTTTCAGAAAGTGTACTTCGTTTGACAGGTGTGAAGGCTCATTCGAATCGTATTACTTTACATTATACTCAGAGCAAAAACGGGGGTTTCGCTTCACTTCCAATCGCACTTGATTACGTTTCGGTGCAGGTGTGAATGCAATCCGCCGTAAATAAAGGAAATGAAGCAAACAATGTGGCGGGTGAGGAGCTGAACACATGCAGTTGGAGACGGAGAAGGCATATTTTACGCAGCGCAAAGATGTCCCGTTACCGTGGATAGACGTGGTCGAATGAGGAGAGTGGAGACTGAAGCCCTGATCGAAATGAGGACGAGTACATTAATCAATTGCTTAAGAAAACACATAAAAACACTGCAGTGTATTATAGCCTACAGAATATTCTGTCTGTCTGTCGGTACGTGTCGTAAACATGGAATGCTGTCACTGTGTGGGGACTAGTGGGGAGTAGGAACTTTCATCTCAATAAACGTGTAAACATTTTGCGCTGCTGTCTGTTATATCAGTGCGCTCAGCGCTGTGTCTCCATGCCCAAAAGAACAGTGTGTGGCTGCGTGCGTATAGTGAGAGAGAGAGAGAGGGGGGGGGTCCAGTCCCAGACAGCACAACACATGCACGTTATGAGTATAATTTTATCACCATAGATTTCACTGTGTAGGCTAGTTTATGAATGGAACACATTGATAAAGGTCCCCCCTGCTGCGTTTCCAATTGCTGCGAATGACAGTGTGAAGGCAAACCGCAGCCAATTAAATATGCAAGAATCCCAATTTCTCCGCCCATTCGCATTGAGTCTATACCGAAGTATTAGGTGGGAATGTGACCTTAGCCTCAGGTCTTAACCCATTCTGACCTGAGATCAGATTCATACGAGGTTTCTACTGGACACACACTGGTCTGATTAACCCATTCTGACCTGAGATCAGATTCTAAAAATGTCAGTAGTTCTTCGATTTTTCAAAAATAGCAGACCTACAAGCTCGTAGCGCGCCACTCGGTGGCGCGCTATGAGCTTGTAGATCTGCTATTTTTCAATAGCTTAAAGCATAGCATGATGCCAACACCAAAATGGGTTCCCGTTCAGAATGGGTTAATGGGGTCAAAACATGTCCTGCTTTGCTGCCTTACCGATGGGAAGACGACAGACCGGTCCTGGGCTGAGGAGACGTCCAGTTCTGGGCAGACGATGTCTCGATGGACCACTCCTTACCCTCAGCCTCTGTTATAACCTGTCCAGCAATAGAGAAAGTAGATTCATTATGTCTCGATGGACCACTCCTTACCCTCGGCCTCTGTTATAACCTGTCCAGCAATAGAGAAAGTAGATTCATTATGTCTCGATGGACCACTCCTTACCCTCGGCCTCTGTTATAACCTGTCCAGCAATAGTACATTCATTATGTAGATGTAAAAAACGGAGCCACATCTATTTTTATTTCATCAGTTATCGTCCGTTTTTGAACCTCGGTATGTGGTATATAGTCGTTTGTTTGCTTCCATCTTTTATGTGTAATGCTAATGAAGACAGTTTTTTTTTTAATATATATTTTTTTATCCCACGATTTTGTAACCCATTTTTCACCCCTGTGCCAATCATCTACTGTGATCCTGGGCTCTACACACCCTCCGCCAACCTGGGAAGAGCAATGGACTTAACTCATGCTTCCTTCATGCCTGAGTGTCCAAGTTGCTCCTTTTACACCTGACAGGGGGGAGTTTCCCCGGCCGGACGTAGCGCGTGGAAGGAACACGTTATTCCAACCAGTTCCTTTCCCCTCCATCAGGCGCCCCGGCTGGCCAGGGGGAGGCAGTTTAGAGACCAGGATTACTGCATGTTTTTGTGAGGGTACCTACCCTAGGGGACACGGGGAGAACATGCAAACTCCACACAGAAAGGCCCTTTCGCCAACCCCGCCTTCGGGTATGAGCACTGATGACGCGGAGGAGGAAACACGCCGCCAGCACCCACAGTGCCCCGAGCGGGAATCGAACCCAGGACCTTCTAGCTGTGAGGCGACAGCACTACCAACTGTGCCACCGAGGATTACGGCATGTTTTAGTCGAGGGAAAACAACACCTGGTCTCACCTTGTCCCTGAACAGCGCGGCAGGCTTGCTGTTGTACTTCTCCTGTAAAGACCAGGTGGGGTCGTATTCGTCCTGGAGCTCCAGGAACAACCGGAACTTCCCGTTCCCTCCGGCCTTCATCTTCTCCAGCTCCAGGTCCTTCCACTTGTCCATGGTCACGGAGCGGACGAAACTAGAGACCGTGAGAAGAGAAGAAAAGAAAAGGAGATCAAGAACTGTTGTTTATTCTCGGATTTTGGCACTTTGACATACAATTTACAATTTAGGCATTTAGCAGACGCTCTTAATCCAGAGCGACTTACATTAAGCAAGAACAAAAAGCATGGGAATACATCACATAAAAACATTTATCATGAAACATGCGTAAGCTAAGAAACATAATACTGGAATAATCTCTAGCCTACCTTAAAAGGTTTGATCATTGAAAACACATGACCCTATTTAAAAGGTTTAAACAACTGAAAACATACGACCCTATTTAAAAGGTTTAACCCATTGATGCCTGGTGCAACCTATACGTTGTTCTACCCTTGATGCCGGCCGTGCTCTCTGTGTCTCATCAGCTATTGCTATACATGTAGCAACATAACTATTAAAAAAAAAATTAAGCAGAATTTGAAGGTTTTCAGAAACCTTAGGTCAGGCCCTAGAAGGCGTTCCCAGATTCGGCCTCAGGCATCAATGGGTTAAACATTGAAAACATACGACCCTATTTAAAAGGTTTAAACATTGAAAACATACGACCCTATTTAAAAGGTTTGAGCATTGAAAACATGACCCTATTTAAAAGGTTTAAACATACGACCCTATTTTAAAAGGTTTAAACATTGAAAACATACGACCCTATTTAAAAGGTTTGAGCATTGAAAACATATGACCCTATTTAAAAGCCTTGTACCTGAGATGCACTCCCAGACCCCTGGAACATATGACCCTATATTTAAAGGCTGTAGTATACCTTAGATGTACTCCCAGACCCCGGTGCTTGCCGGAGCACTCCAGACAGATCCAGATGCCGTACGTCACGCTGACCCACTGTGGGTTGAAGGCTCCGCACTCGTAGCAAAGCTGCAAAAACAACGTGTCATAATTCCAAATCATTAGCTAGCCCATTCTGGGCGGGAACCCCTTTTGGTGTTAGTTAGCATCATGCTATGCTTTATAGCTATTGAAAAACAGCAGATCTACAAGCTCGTAGCCCGCCACCGAGTGGCGCGCTACGAGCTTGTAGGTCTGCTATTTTTTTGAAAAAAAATCGAAGAACCACTGACATAGAAACATAGCTTTTTTAAGAAAACAACTGTCAGGATGTATAGAAGACATGTTTAGAATCTGATCTCAGGTCAGAATGGGCTAGAGCAGAGGGCTTCTAGAAACCTCCTCAAAATGGGCTGGAGTATTTTTAGGTATCGAGAACTAGTCCAATCGTGCATTTAATTAATCATCAACAACACAGAGGCTGAAAAAAGCCCTGTGGAAACCTGGGCAATCCTACCATTCTCTCAGAGCATGACCAAATCCTGTTCCGTTCTGTTCTTTGACTAGAAGTGTCTATTTGTACAGTACGTCTCTAAATGTTTTTGATGAATTGAACATGGTGGACCCCTCTTGTAAACAAGTGTAATGCTTAATTGGGTCGTCCACTCCACAGTTAATACAGTCTTTGTATTGAGTTTGTGCTTGAAATGTACTGTAATTCTGCAAACTGTTAATAGATATTTCAATCAATAAATCAAGTAGTAGCTTACATTGTTTTCGTCCCCCGTTCGCACCTCCTTCAGAACTCTTCTGGTTCTTGGACTCGCCATTTTGTCCCAAACTGAAAGAAAGACAATCACCAATAAATAAATATTATATCACTGGTTGTGCACATGTGCTCAGTATAGTCTTTACAATACACACACACACACACACACACACACACACACACACACACACACAGCGCTAGAATACGGATTCTCTAACGCTGTAAAAGGCATTACATAAATAAACATTAACAAGACCTTTCAGAGAAGAGACAAGAGAGCAAACTGCACTTTTAAAACAAACATGGGTGAATTCTCCTTCTACAGCACACTGCCACCCAAGTGTGGAATCTGGAATGCCCTGGACCCTTCACACAAAAAAAGAGAAAAATCACTGGCATTCTACCCATTTTGGGTGGGAACCCCTTTTGGTGTTATGCGTTATGCTTTAGCTATTGAAAAATAGCAAATATACAAGCTATGAGCTTGTAGGTCTGCTATTTTTGAAAAATCGAAGAAAGACGGACATAGAAACATGGCTTTATCAGAAAACTGTCAGGATGTAGAAGACATTTTTAGAATCTGATCTCAGGTCAAAAAATGGGTTAGAAGTTAGAACAGGCCTGAAAATCCACCTTTCAGCAGGAAATGTCAGTCAAGTGAGGGAGAGTGGGCCCTAAGGGCCCAGCGTTGTCTAGATTCACTGATTGACCCGAGTGGGCCCTATTAAAGGGCCCAGCGTTGTCTAGATTCAGACACCTGTGCAATCTCATTGTGTGACGAATCTCGCAGCACCAACACGGTCGGACACACAAACAGACATGAGGCGAAAACACAAAACACAACTCTCGTCAGTCAGACAAACGGCAGGTCAGGCTCTCAGTTTTCTGAAAAACCCATGTTTCTATGTCAGTCGTTCTTCGATTTTTCAAAAATAGCAGACCTACAAGCTCATAGCGCGCCACTCGGTGGCGCGCTATGAGCTTGTAGATCTGCTATTTTTCAATAGCTAAAGCATAGCGTAATGCTATTACCAAAAGGGGTTCCTGCCCTTCAGCTGTATCTAGGCCTGTCATAAGTATTACATCACCTAATCGCAATTATTTGAGATGACACCATACAGTGCAAAAGAAAATTGTCTTTAAGTTCAGTTCAGTTCAGTCCATTAAAAGTATCATTCATTTCATCGTTTCTTACAACTTTTGTAAAGACCACCAAAAAGGTGTAGGCTGAAGCCAATGGCTTATTTTGCCTATCATTTCATTTTAACACCAAGCAGTCTTAACTTTAAGAAGGGATAAAAAACAAACAAAGGAAAACAAACAGTAAGTGACGCACAACCGGGGAAAGTCTGTGAGGTCTTGAATCCATTCATTCACTCATTCGTCTCTTCTCATTCAGCCAGGAGAAAATAAATGCTTCTTCTTTAGAGATTGGAACGCTGATATAAAATCCCTACATCATTTACTCTGAAGAATGCCATTACTGATCCTGACCTGAGATGCAACACACATTATTCTGTGACGTCATCATTGCCATCACCACCCTGGCAGTGTGTAATAGATAATCGCCTTGTACAGTACTGTGTGTCAACATTCAGGATGCAAAGATTTGCAACAGTATCTCTCTCTCTGACTCCGAGGCTCCGCTCATACATTTCAGACACGCAAGCATGGTTCTGTCCTCGGGTTGAGTACAGAGTGACGTAGACTAGGGTGCGCTGTGACTGGCCAGTCGCTGTGATTGACAGACAGCCTTAACCTCAGTCAAACTATACCTAAACCTAACCTTAACCTCAGTAAAAACTATACCTAACCCTAACCTCAGTAAAACTATACCTAAACCTAACCTCAGTAAAACTATACCTAAACCTAACCCCAACCTCAGTAAAACTATACCTAACCTCAGTAAACTATACCTAAACCCAACGACGGAATCTGAGGCCGATTCCCTCCTGGCATCAGACACCTGTCTTGTGTCAAGCGGGTGCAGGACTTAGTTCAGAACTTCAGACTAGTCACTGGTCCGACAAACGACCTCCTACCTCAAACCCTAACCATAACCGCAAGCACGGGAGCAGCGCATGTCCGACATCGGAATTACGTGCGGATCCCGTCTTGTGTCGGTCTGGTGTGTTTCTTGTCCGTGTTTAGTGGCTGATCCAATGCATTTCCAATGGAAGTCACATGTTTAATGGCTGTTCTGCCCCGCCCCCCCCCCCCCCCCCCCTCCACCCTCCACCCCATCAAACAAGACTGTTGACTGTCAAACCATGTGATGTTTTAATGCAAACGACTGTACAAATGCCTAATACAAATAGAGTAGTTTTCACACTTTCAAGATTTTTCCAAAACTGTTGCAAAACTGTTCTTCACACTTTAGGCCGTTTAAAAAAATAGCAGATGTACAAGCTCGCAGCAGCCATGGCGTGAAGTGACGCACTGTGAGCTTGTACATCTGATATTTTTGAACAGCCTAATATGTGAAGAAATGACAAGACTTGAACAAAAACATTAATAAAGTGAATCTTTAAAATGTTATGCCAGAATGTTTTAGTACAGGTAATTTGACCATTGACCAACTGTAAATTCTGAGCACTTTATTATTAGTATTAGTAGTAGTAGTGATCAAAAACCAAACTGGTCTGGCTACTAGCCTACTACTTGGCCTCACTCCTTGAACCCACCTCACCCCTGCCCATTTTGACAGGCTGGATAATGGCTTAGGGTTGACAACAGAGTACAGCACATTGCAATGGGTCTGGTCCACAAGATTCACTACACCACCAAGATAGTTACCCATGTACCTGTCTAAATACTTCAGATTCCCATGTACCTGTCTAAATACTTCAGATACCCATGTACCTGTCTAAATACTTCAGATACCGATGTACCCGTCTAAATACTTCCTTAATGTAAACAAAGTCCACACCCACAACACCAGAGGGAGTTCAACAAACCATGTACAACCCAGATTCGGCACAAACAAGGACCTAAATTAATTTAGCTGCTATGCCACTACACCCTACCAACAGTCATTAAGACATGATCTGAATCCCTTGACTCCTTCACCCCCCCCCCCCAAATGTCTGTACGTCTCTAAATGTTCTGATTGATTGAAATATGCATTAACAGCTTGCAGAATTACAGTACATTTGAAGCACAAACTTGTGAGTGGACGACCCAATTAAGCATTACACTTGTTTACAAGAGGGTCCACCATGTTCAATTCATCAAAACATTTAGAGACGTACAAATAGACACTTCTATATAGTCAAAGAACAGAACAGGAATTCATCATAGATGATGAATTGAAAATAGTGGACCCTATTGTAAACGAGTGTAATGCTTTATGGTATCGTCCACTGTCAACAGTTTTCGTATTGAGTTGTGCTTGAAATGTACCTATTCAGCATACAGTTAATAAATACTTCAATCAAAAAGTAATCACATTATAGACAAGCATTGTTTAGCAGCCCAAAGGATTACACAAATTAGGTCTACATGGCACTTTTTGTAATGAGTATATTACAAAAACATAATTGTTCTGCAACTAACGGTTATAATATAAATATACTGTTATAAATGATAGCTATTAAACTGACTATAATTCCAAGCCTTCAATGCGATGGTAGTGCCTGGAGTGCCATGCTGGCAGTCACACACAGAAAGCCATTTGAGTCATCACACACACACACACACACACACACTGACACACACACACATCCTCCAAGACCACAACGCTGTGTGGATCATTCAAGACAGCTACTGCTTCTGAATCAATATATTAGTGTTTCAAATTAACCAAAAAAAAGGCACCAAATCTATATTAATTAATTTCAAAGCACTCAGTGAGTGACCTGAGCTTGAAGATCGCCGGCTATTATCGCAACATGCTAGTCCACTCCCCAGTAGCCGTTACATCATGAATGAATATATCCCGGGTGGTTGAAAAAAGCGCAAAAAAACAAACAAATTCCAATTCAAAACGACACAGCAGATCACATGGTTAATAATAACACCCGCAGTAACATATTGGTACAACATGTACCGTTTAGCTCAGTCAGTGTTAGCCGACGGAGGCTAACAAAAAAAAAGGCTAACTATACATTTACCTGCTGTGTTCTGTTCGGCTGGAATGGATCAAGAGTCTCTCTCTCCGTGACAGAGATGTTATAACGTCCTCTCAGCCGTGACGAACGGGACAGACAGCGCTTATGACGGTGTTTATGAATAAAAGTCCGGTGAACTGACAGCAGACTGACAGCAGACAGATAAAATGAGTAGTAGTAGTAACTGGTTCGCTGCTGATATTAAACACCGGCGGCCATGTTTCTGTTTGCCTACGTTGGCACTGCGCAATGCATGTCGGGAGTTCTTCTTCCTTGACTTCTGGTTCCTCCTCCGTCCAATCCGTCCAATCCTCCCATACAGCAGTGGGGAAAAGCACTCACGTGTTTATCAATCAATCAATAAATACTGTAAATATAGAAATAAATGCTCTGTTACCAAGTACAAGTCCAGAAGTCAACATTTAGGCCTACTTGAGTAAAAGTAAATGGTAAATGGTGCATTTATATTATAGTGCCTTTATCCAAGGCGCATTACATAGATTTGTGCGTCAATTCACCCATTCACCCATTCACACACACATTCATACACCGATGGCAGTGGAAACCATGCAAGGCACCCAACGAGCACATCAGGAGCAATTAGGGGTTCAGTGCCTTGCTCAAGGACACTTCGACAACAACTAACTCTGGGGGAGCCCGGGTTCGAGCTGGCAACCGCTCTCAAAGGGCACAGGCGGATGGCTGCAATTCGAAACTGCCCCCCCCCCCCCCTTTCCCCTCACTGTATGTAGCCTATATTTTCCCTTTTTGCTTCCTATATGATGAATTCCTGTTCTGTTCTTTAACTATATAGAAGTGTCTATTTGTATGTCTCTAAATGTTTTGATGAATTGAACAATGTGGACCCTGTTGTAAACAAGTGACGTGTAATGCTTAATTGGGTCGTCCACTCACAGCTATAACAGTCTTTGTATTGAGTTTGTGCTTGAAATGTAGTACTGTAATTCTATTAACTGTTAATAAATATTTCAATCAATCAATCAAAACCACTATAGGCCTACCCCTGAGCCGGCCCACCGCCACCCCCAGAAGTCAACATTTAGGCCTACTTGAGTAAAAGTATTGGCACAAAAGTATACTCATTATTTTGCTGCATGGATGGTAACCGCAAGGTCGCCAGTTCGAACCCGGGCTAGACTAACACTAAAACATTCCAGGTGACTAAAAAATGTGACTAAAACCAAAAATTTAAACTATTCAAGAGACTATGACTAAAACTAAAATTTGCTGCCAAAAACAACACTGGTGTGGTTGTTGGTCCACTGGTTGAGAGAAACAGTGTGCTATCACAGTATACAGTTCTTTAGCCGTTATTAGCACAGCGTCTTTGTTTTAACAACACATTTCTGTTTAATCACACTTTGTTCTTGTTGCCTGTAGGAATTACACACTGCCTTTGAAGAGGACGCCAAGCTCCACGGAGGACCCAGACTGCTGCTCACAGCTGCGGTCGCTGCTGGGAAGGAGGGACACGTTGAAAACGGATACCAGATTCATCACATCGCTGAGTGAGTAATAATTGTCTTGACAAGCTGCGCTCCTCGTTTAACAATGAGCTAGATTTATTGTATTTATTTGATATGTTTTGAACACAGTGGTGGCTCAGGGGGTAGAGTCAGTGGCTGGAAGGATGGTAA
This sequence comes from Protomyctophum bolini, assembly GCF_963924005.1. Classification (NCBI taxonomy): domain Eukaryota; kingdom Metazoa; phylum Chordata; class Actinopteri; order Myctophiformes; family Myctophidae; genus Protomyctophum; species Protomyctophum bolini. The sequence continues at coordinate 3,921,334 of NC_137863.1, read as the reverse complement.
CCTAACCGCAAGGTTGCCAGTTCGAACCCTGTGGTGCTCCCACCAGAGTTAGTGTCAAAGTGTCCTTGAGCAAGACACTGACTGAACCAACCCCTAATTACTCCTGATGTGCTGGTTGGGGCCTTGCGTGGTTAAATCCGCCGCCATCGGTGTGTCGTGTGTGTGTGTGTGTGTGTGTGTGTGTGTGTGTGTGTGTGTGTGTGTGTGTGTGTGTGTGTGTGTGAATGCAATGCACAATCTATGTAAAGCGCAGAGATTTGGAGTAAAAGTACAATATTTCTCTTCGAGATACGCTCTCTAAAGAGTTACAGATCTACATATATAAGGGTCCATTTGGTTACCAACTCTCCATCATCTAGCTGGGGATCACCTGGAACCCTCTCAAGGACCACTGGTTGAAAACCACTGCCTTAGATGACTATAAAGGCTCATTCGTATAGTCTGGATTTTCGGTGGTGAGGTGACCACCGAACTACAACATGACGTCACGACTCACGAGCCGCGGTGAAGAGCAAACCACCGCCACAGACCACCGCTCCGGTGGTGAGGTGACCACCGCTCAACGTTATTTCAGCTCCGGTGGTCACCTCACCACCGAAAATCCAGACTATGAATGATTTAAGCATTATTCATAGTCTGGATTTTCGGTGGTGAGGTGACCACCGGAGCTGAAATAACGTTGAGCGGTGGTGAGTAAAAACAGAGAGAAGGGCTGGAGCGGTGGCGGTGGTGGTTTGCTCTTCACCGCGGCTCATGACGTCATGTTGTAGTTCGGTGGTCACCTCAGTGACGTCATGTTGTAGTTCGGTGGTCACCTCAGTGACGTCATGTTGTAGTTCGGTGGTCACCTCAGTGACGTCATGTTGTAGTTCGGTGGTCACCTCAGTGACGTCATGTTGTAGTTCGGTGGTCACCTCAGTGACGACATGTTGTAGTTCGGTGGTCACCTCAGTGACGTCATGTTGTAGTTCGGTGGTCACCTCACCACCGAAAATCCAGACTATAGGAATGAGCCTTTAGTCATTCTAAGGCAGTGGTTTTCAACCCGTGGTCCTTGAGAGGGTTCCAGGTGGCTCCAGGTGGCCTTAATACTTACTTAATAATAACAATAATAATAATAATACATTTTATTTATAAGGCGCCTTTCAGGGCACTCGAGGTCGCCGTACAGGTTAAAAACAGTACAAGAACACGGTTTAAAAGCAGAACAAAACTAGGGCACAGCTTGCAGCAGAAGACACAGAGGTCAAGTCATAAGCCTGCCTAAACAGGTTACTAATTACTAAAGATTCTCCCGGTTTAGCTATATGAAAAACTTTAACCAATCTCATGTTTCGTTTTTGTTTTTGTATTCAAATATAGACAAATATCCTTCGGGACAATAAAGATTATTATTATTATTATTATTAATCTCAACTTGACATCCATAATTCGGGCAGGCTTTCAACATTTTCGAAAATATTCTATTAAAAATAATAGTGGAAAAAGAAATAGGACAGCAGTAGCTTTAGAAGGATTGATATTGCCATTTGCTTAAATTTGTTCTATTTATTAGTGTATTTACTAACTAAAGTGCTAAATATTGAAGAAACTTCAAGTAACAGCATTTTCTTTGAAAAGTCTCAGCAATGCACATTAAAACGCAATGCACAATCACGTCTATCAGAGCCAGATCATGTCTTAAAGTAGCCCATTAGTGTGTGTTGGGTTTAGGCACATTCTGGGGGGTCCGTGAGCACACAGAAGGGGGGCTTTGTTTAAGGACTGCGTCACTTCCACGCCATGAAATGGCAATGGCTCTATTAAAGGTGAAAGTAAGGTGGTTAGTGAATCTGATCCTTCACTCAATGTAACTCTCTCTACCCTTTCACGTACCTTCTTACACGTGCACGTCCACAGTCACAGTCACAGTCACAGTCACACACACACACACACACACACATACACACACACACACACACACGCACACACACACCTGTCCTTTTGGTTTGTTTTCCTTTTTGCACTCTTCCTATTTTAGATTTCAAGTCTTGTTTAAAATTTCTTAATTTTTTTTTAAGGCCAATTCATTTAAATTAAAAGAAAAAAAAAACTTTTGGTATGGCACTGACTTTCATTCACAAATAGATTATCACTGTATATTGATTGCGCCTGCTGTGGAGATTAAAGGTTGCGAAATCCTTAAGCGGAGGGAGATATCTTGCCAAAAAGGCAACACTGTGTGTGAGTGAATTGAGCGGCCAAAGTACATCACTGTCCTGACACTGTCCTGTCACTATACTGAAGCTTCTGGGAGCTTCTCTTATCTAACAGAGAGGCAGTATAAAAGAGAGCTAGTGCTGCTGCAGGAGCAGCTAATCATTCCAAACAATCGGCCTACGCTACGGCAACACGTATACTAGTGCTGTCTGTCTGACTGTCAGTCACAATGATGAACAAGAACACCAGTCTGAGGGTGCGTCTCCCGGTGCTGGTTCTGGTGCTGGAGGTCATCCTCCTGGGCCTGTACGCGGGCTTCGTGACCTACGACGACAACGCCAACGCCCGGTTCCAGAACAACGAGACCAACCCCATGGACAACTCCGTGTACCGCGACTACCCCTTCTTCGCCGACGTGCAGGTGATGATCTTCGTGGGCTTCGGCTGCCTGCTGGCCTTCATGCGCATGTACGGCTTCAGCGGCATGGTCTTCAACTTCCTCACGGCCACCTTCGCCGTCCAGTGGGCCGTCGTGGTGCAGGGCTACTTCCAGTTCTACCACGCCGAGGACGGGAAGATCCACCTGGGCGTGGTGAACCTGATCTACGCGGAGTTCGCGTGCGCCGTGGTGCTCATCTCCATGGGCGCCGTGCTGGGGAAGACCAGTCCCGTGCAGCTGCTGGTCATGGCCTTCCTGGAGGTGCCCATCTTCGCCGTGGTGGAGTGGGCGGTGCTGAAGTACATCCGGATCAACGACGCCGGCGGGTCCATCCTCATCCACCTGTTCGCCTGCTACTTCGGCCTGGGCGCCACCTTCGTGCTGTACCGGCCCAGTCTGAACGACGGGCACCCCAAGGAGGTGACGAGCTACAGCTCCGACATGCTCTCGGTGCTGGGGACGCTGTTCCTCTGGGTGTTCTGGCCCTCCTTCAACTCGGCGCTGACCCTGAAGGGCGACGACCAGCACCGGGCCATCCTGCACACCTTCATCGGCCTCAGCTCGTCCACCATGACGGCCTTCGCGCTCTCGGCCGTGTTCAACAAGCGCGGCAAGCTCACCATGGCCGACATCCAGAACGTGACGCTGGCCGGCGGCGTGACCGTGGGCGCCTCGGTGGACATGATGATCTCGCCCGTGGCGGCGTACGCCCTGGGCGCCATGGGCTGCACCGCCTGCTTCTTCGGCTACCGCTACCTGACGCCGTTCCTGGCGCGCCGCCTGCGCATCCAGGACCAGTGCGGCATCCACAACCTGCACGGCCTCACGGGGCTCATCTCCTCCACGGCGGGCATCTGCGCCATCCTGCTGGCCTCCGAGGAGACCTACGGGCCCTCCATGTGGGAGATCTTCACGCACCGCGCGCCGCCCGAGGGGGACCCGCGGCTGGCCGAGCTGCGGCTGCTCATCCCCGGGCTGAAGGCGGGCCTGGGCCGCTCCGCCGAGGAGCAGGCGCTCTACCAGGTGGCCGCCATCTTCTCCACCATCGGCGCGGCGTTCGTGGGCGGGATCCTGACGGGCATCGTCATGAAGCTGCCCAACCTGGCGTCGCCGTCCGACGAGGCGTGCTTCGACGACGAGCTCTTCTTCGACGTGCCGTCGGACTTCGACGGCATCGCGCTGTTGACGCCTCGGGGGAGCGGCGGCTCAGCGGGGGACATGAAGAGCGCCATGAAGTGCCCCGATGACACGACCAAGGTCTGACACTATAGGAGCATATAGGTAGGAACATTGAGCTCTTAAAGTATATATTCTGACCTGAGATCAGATTCATACGAGGTTTCCACTGACTGGACACACACACACTGGTCTGATTATAACCCATTCTGACCTGAGATCAGATTCTAAAAGTCATCAGTCGTTCTTTGATTTTTGAAAAATAGCAGACCTACAAGCTCATAGCGCGCCACTCGGTGGCGCGCTATGAGCTTGTAGATCTGCTATTTTTCAATAGCTGAAGCACGACAACCAAGAATGGGTTAAAGTAGTATCGGTCAAGAAATGAGTTACATGCTTATTGACGTTTGGCCATAATATTTCTACCTATACTGTAGGTCCCATATGGGGTCAGAGACTTGTCCTTATAGGCAGGGCTTAAACTAAAGCCCCAAAGAAATCCCAAGAACTGAAAAAGATTTTTTTGCAAATCTGTCAGTGATCTCATTAAATGACCCCTATATGAAATCCTCAGGACTGAAATCAGTCCCCAGAGGACTGAGAACTTTAAGCCCTGAGCCTTATAGGAGAGAAACAAAAAATATCTCAAAATAATATCCGATCTACAAGCTCACAAAGATTGGCACGGCCACGATGCATCGTGAGCTTGTATAGACCGGCTATTTTCGAAATAATAATTTACACATTTTTATTGTGCTTAAAGTGGTTAAGAACTGTGTTCACTGTTTTGTAAAAAAATATGTTGTTTTGTGGGGGATGTGCACTTATAAATGCAGTGGTTAAAATGTGTGTATATATGTGCATGTTGCTGTGCTATATTGTGATGTAAAATGATTATATCTGACAGCAATGTTCATATGAAAATAATGTCCTATAATAAATCACACTTGTGACTGCGATGCCGTTATTTTTATAACATGTATACATGAAATAAAATACAAATGAAAAGCAGATACATGCAACTGACTGGTAAAATAAGTTTATGTTGGTCGTAAACTTTGGTGCCTTGTATACAGTGACAAATGCCCGGTTAGCTTTTTCTGTCATCATAGCTTATATCCCTGATATTAGAAGTACATAAATGTGGCCTGGGTCTATAGCTAGAGTCCACCTTGACATCAAAATAATCTAAATTCTAAATTAAATTGGAAGGATGTTAAAATGGGGGTAACGAGGAACTGATTGGGATGTAAAACTATGTTGAAAATAGAATGTATAGCCTTGTTGTGGTTACATATCACACCTCATCATGATATAATAGTTGGTAAAGTTGAAAAGTAATAGCTATTCCAATAGAGAAATATACCTGTCAAAAAGATAGCATCTAAATCGATTCAAAGCTAGAGACCATTTATATCTGCACAATCTTTAACACATGATCAAGTACAAATATTATGTTTCATAATATGAAATGCAGCACTTCGGTCTAGCAGGACTATATACCGAACAAGAGCCACATACAGCAGGTCATTTAACATATGTTGGGGGTAAAAACTCTCTGTCCTACAATATTAGAAATGTACAGCATCAATTTGATCATTATAAATCACTTTTTGACAGAAAGGTGGGTAGTTTTGAGATGGGTGATGAATGATTAATGGATTGATCCAAGTTCCAAAGTTGCTCATATCTAATCAGATCCCATTTGATTTAATCACTGACTGCAGGTGTGTATTTGTATAGCTAGGCCTACGGTATGTACAGTGCAATGTTATCTTCAGCAACTAATACACACACACACCTCTGATACTGTACACCTGTGCCAACGTGTCATTTGGCCTAATAGGAAGAGCATTTTTATGATTACACAAGTGGTGGGCCGGCTTTGTCTTAAAAGCGATGACCTTCGGAGGTGCTTTATCGTTTGTGCTTTTTCGGCTGATGTTGGGTCTCGGTTCTCTCTCTGTGTCGGGAATGTTGAAAGAAATATGGTGGAGGTGACTGATTATCTGTCTGCCATGCACGTGCGTGCGGCTCTGCTCATCTCTGTTCTATGTGTGAAGACCACAGCAGACATATAGATAATCGCATAGATAAGTTCGTATAGATAGATAATCGTTAAACATTGGCAAAAAAAAATAAAAAGCTTCTACAGTAATTTCCAGTGGTTGCAAATTGTAACTATTAAATATACATACATCCCACTATACATCTCAGAAGCAACTATTGTACTTGTATTCCACTAGAATTATTTGAAAACTTGTCTTTAGTCACTATGTTACTCTTGTAGATTTTGATTATTATTAACAAAACATATATTACGGTAACCACTTATAGGTAAGCCCTATACATTTAGACTATTTGAAAATAGCAGATGTGTTGCAATGCACCGTGAGATTTTTGAAAGATTCTGCAGAACCTTTTGGGTACTTTAAGTACATTTTGATACCAATACTTTTTTTTAATTTTTTTTATCAAGTACATTTTGAATTCTGGACTTTTACTTGTAAAAGTGTACTTGCCAGTATTGATACTTAAGTAAAATACGTTTGTACTTTTCCCCCAGACATTTCCCACCACTGGTAAATGTGATTTTTCTTTTCTTTTACCAAGCTAACTTACGCTGATACCCCTGCAGTGTGCATGTCTCTGATACCCCTGTGCAGTCAGTGTGCATGTCTGTTAGCAGGGACGGATTAACCCCCACAAGGGCCCCATTTTCTGGGGCCCCATAGCGTGCGTTTTTCGTGTTTTTATCAACATTCTGACCTAGATTTGACAAAATCAATGGCCAATGAAGGTCTCCAGGACCTTTTTTACAGGGCCTCAAACCCAGTACAGAGCGGTCCGATTTCCCCGAAGGGCCCCAGAGAGCCAAGGGCCCCTGGTCCACAGCCCCATTGGCCCAATGGCTAATTTGGCCCTGTCTGATAGTGTGATCTGATATAGTGTCCCTTGGCATTGCACCAAGGATGCCGATCACCCTGACTCACAAACTCATAAATCTGATATCAGATATGAATGTTATATCAGTCTAAATATTGTTGATCACCTTTATTTGTTGTTGCTATTGTTGCTGCTCTGTGGATTGTGAATGGAAGGCCGTGACCTCTTATAAGGCCGTGAACTCTTAATGTGCTATAATGAGTGAATAGAACAACCACTTCTGGTTAATGGATGTTTTGGCTGTCCTTATGTAATGCTCCAACAATGGAAATTTCTATACCAAACTCGAACGGCGCTTGAGTTGAATAACCTGCCTTAAACGTTTGCAATTCAAGAACCTGAAATGCTCTTTTTCCCGGGTGAAAAAAGGACATTTACACACAGCTGAATGATTAAAAAAAAAAAGATTGTTGTCTCTCCATTCTCTGCCTATTTAAATTATCTCTCTCGTGTAATTTCTCTCTCTTGCCTTCATTTATTATAGTCAAGGACCCCCAGTGCTAAAAACATTTAATTTACATTGTGTGTTTAATTTGAAAACTTGCCCATGCACATTCATAAACTTAAACTTAAAATTCGGTGTAATTTTACATTTGAGCTACAAAGCATTATTTTTAAACTTAGGCTATTCAAAAAATAGCAGATCTACAAGCTCATATAGCGTGTCACTTCGTGCCGCGCTATGAGCTTGTAGATCTGCTATTTTGGGGAAATCGTGAACATTATATGTGCAAACCTTTTAACATTATTTTCTTAAGCAAAGATATAATCCTTGCTTCTGGAGGGGGGTCCCTGGAGGAAGATATTTTGAGATGGGGGGGCCAAACAGACAAATTTTGGGGGTCCTTGACATGACAAAGTTTGAGCACCACTGATAGCAACATAATTATACGTTTATCAGACGGGATTTGGAAGACTCCGGTCTGCCTCAGGGTCCCTTGCAGCATATTACAAACGTGTGTTCTTCACTGTTCTCGGAACTTGTTCTCGGAACTTGCACGCTGCAAGTACAGTACAGTACATCTTTATGACTATAGTTATCACTAATATCTATCGGTATAAAAGTTTATTGTCTTAACTGCACTTCATAAATTGTGTAATACAGCATCGACAATGTGCCACCAGTGCTAGTTTGAAGATCAAAGGGGAGTCAGTGTTGTTACTTTTCCACGGTTTATTATCGGCATTATCGATGATGATATGATTGAGAGCAGATATTAAATACTATACGGAGATATTATATGCTCTAGGTATTTACTGGCATGGATTTTCCACAGTCATCATGTTCACATATTACATAATTATGTTCAATGTTCAATGTTTGTGTTTTTTTTCCAACAGCAGTGCCTTGTGTTGTGTGTGACTGTCTGATAGGCTATACTTTGTTGTGTGGCTTGCCAGACAAAATACAAGCTCAATTCATATTTACTGAGGCAGATTTAATTAAAAAAAAAGGCTTTTAAATCCTAAAAGGTTTCTGAAAAACCTATGTTTCTATAACTTTCTACGTCAGTGGTGCTCAACTTTTTTCATGTCAAGGACACTCAGGATTATCTGTATTTGTCCACGGACCCCCCCCATCTGATTTGAGTTAAAAAACCTTCGCTCTGAAAGAATATTTATGTTACGTCCCCACCAAAGAGGTCCAGGTGTTATTTTGTGCAAAAACTCCTTTTCCCCTATTTCCCCTACCATAAGCCCTAAATTAATTGCATTGAATTGGATGGGAATTAAATGGGGCTATGGGGTTTTGTGCTAATTCGCTTATTTCCATTGCTCAAAATTATAATTTCTTTGTATCTCTTCATAATGTAAATAATATCTCAAGCGTCACAGTTTACTACTTACTGCGATGGAAATAAGCAAATTAGCATAACACCCCATAGCCCCATTCAATTCCCATTCAATGCAATGCAATTCATTGAGGGCTTATATGGTAGGGGAAATAGACAATAAGGAGTTTTTGCAGAAAATAACACCTGGACCTCTTTGGTGGGGACGTAACAACTACAAAGAAAGGTAAGAAAGCCTTCTAGCATGGAATTGTCCTTTAAAACACCAAAAGGGGTTCCCGTCCTGAATGGGTTAAAGCTGCACTAGGCCTATATGTGACTTTCCTCTTCTACCCCGGACTTGAACCGGACTTGAACCTGACTTGAACCGGACTTGAACCTGACTTGAACCTGACTTGAACCTGACTTGAACCGGACTTGAACCTGACTTGAACCTGACTTGAACCTGACTTGAACCTAGACACATGGTGACCTTCAGGTCACCATGTGTCTAGGTTAGACGTATATGACCTTTGACACCATCTAAATGTCTCAATAGAAGCCTCACTAAAGGCTCACTACGTGACCTTTTTTTAACGAATGCAATGCAATTTTGTCCAATAATCTGGATGGTATAGATTCATTATGTACACTATAACTTATTCAATCTGTATGGTATAGAGAGTGTTAATACAATATAATTTATACAAACTGTATATATGAGAGTATGTCAATACAAAATAACTTATTTGTGTGGTTGTATTGTGTCTCCCTGCTCTTCTGTTGAGACATTTAGATCATTTAGAAGCCTTTGCGGGAAATGTGTTAATGTCACTATGAGAATGTAGAAATGGTTAATTAAATGTGTTAATGTCACTATGAGAATATATAGAAATGGTTAATTAAATGTGTTAATGTCACTATGAGAATGCATAGAAATGGTTAATTAAATGTGTTAATGTCACTATGAGAATGCATAGAAATGGTTAATTAAATGTGTTAATGTCACTATGAGAATGCATAGAAATGGTCCATTTCATGCTCTTTGGTTCTAGACGGGAACCCCTTTTGGTGTTTTAAGCATTATGTTATACTTTAGCTATTGAAAAATAACAGATCTACAAGCTCGTATGGTGGCACGCTATGAGCTTATAGATCTGTTATTTTTGAAAGATCGTGAAAATACGGCACAAATCTTTGAATATATATATTCTTTCAGAAGACTTTTAATTTATTTCGACGTCAGGCTTAAATGGGACCAAAAGCAGATCATTGTCGAAACCTTAAAGCACAACTTTAGTTTTCAATCAAGATTTTTCTTTTTCATTTGCTGCTTTCTTTAGTTTTAGGGATTTTAGCTGTTTTTGACAGGGGGGGGGGGCATTCGAACATGGGGCTAAATATGTATTTTATGGTGATTTATTTATTTACTATAGTCCTAATAAACCCCCAGGAAATTGCATCTGGCCACGGAAAAGATAACAGGATCTACTGAATGTAAAGGAGGCCTACTGGGGGAAGGAAGGCTCAATATGTCAGTTTGTCACATTCAATAGATCCTGTGATCAACCTAAAACATGAACCTTGGTTAAGTTGTCCTTTAATGCCCATCATTGATTTTTGCTGCAGTTGTTTGTTTACCTTTTTTCCCCTCATGTGATTCAGTCACACAATGCCTTCCAAGCGAAGGACAACCTTCTTATCAATCATACGTTAAAGGGTAACCATGATGAACTGAATAATCAACCATTAAATAATATAAAAGGTTATCTCCTCTTTCGAGATACCAGATAAGATGCCGGACAATGCAAAGTACAGTGCAATGTGCAAGCCGTGAGATGACATACCGTAGTCATATAGTGCACTGTCTGTCGCTGGAGAGGAATGTTAACAATAATGTTCATGAAACAGTTTACTGTATACTGACCATATAGCCATTTAACCATTTTAACTAGGGATGTGCAGATGAGACATTTTGGCTGGATTAAAAAAAATAATAATAATTTTGTCCATTCTGAAAAATAGAAAATAAGAAAAAATAGAATAGAAGGTCGCGAATGCAAGCGGCCAAAATGAGCTTTCTCCGACGGGTGGCTGGCGTCTCCCTTAGAGATATAGAGTGAGAAGTTCAGTCACACGAGAGAGACTCGGAGTAGAACCGCTGCTCCTTCGCCTGGAAAGGAGCCAGCTGAGGTGATTTCGGGCATCTGGTTATAGGATGCCTCTCGGGCGCCTCCCTAGGGAGGTCCTCGACGCACGTCCCACTGGGAGGAGACCCCGGGGCAGACCAAGGATCACGTCCCACTGGAAGGAGACCCCCGGGGCAGACCAAGGACCACGTCCCACTGGGAGGAGACCCCCGGGGGGCAGACCAAGGACCACGTCCCACTGGGAGGAGACCCCCGGGGGGCAGACCAAGGACCACGTCCCACTGGGAGGAGACCCCGGGGGGCAGACCAAGGACCATGTCCCACTGGGAGGAGACCCCCGGGGGGCAGACCAAGGACCACGTCCCAATGGAAGGAGACCCCCGGGGCAGACCAAGGACCACGTCCCACTGGGAGGAGACCCCCGGGGGGCAGACCAAGGACCACGTCCCACTGGGAGGAGACCCCGGGGCAGACCAAGGACCACGTCCCACTGGGAGGAGACCCCCGGGGGGCAGACCAAGGACCACGTCCCACTGGGAGGAGACCCCGGGGCAGACCAAGGACCACGTCCCACTGGGAGGAGACCCCCGGGGGGCAGACCAAGGACCACGTCCCACTGGGAGGAGACCCCGGGGCAGACCAAGGACCACGTCCCACTGGGAGGAGACCCCCGGGGGGGGCAGACCAAGGACCACGTCCCACTGGAAGGAGACCCCCGGGGCAGACCAAGGACCACGTCCCACTGGGAGGAGACCCCCGGGGGGGCAGACCAAGGCGCAGTTGGAGGAAACACGTCTCAGAATCCCCCAGGAGGAAGTCACTAATGTTGCTCTGGAGAGGGAAGTCTGGATCACTCTGGTGGAGCTGTTACCCCTGCGACCCGACTACGGATAAGCGGTTGAAAAGAAGCACTCCTCATGCATAGAAGAAAGCATGAGGTCAGTCCGCTGCCCCCCCCCCCCCCCCCCCCCCAGGTTGGCAGAGAAGTGTAGCGCCCAGGATTACATTAGATAATTGACACTGGGTGAAAAAATGGGTTGCAAAATCGTGGGATAAAAAAACATGTTATCTGCACTGCAGGCTTAGGCAAGTCAGATTTATAACCTTAATATTGTGAGCTTGTATAGATGGGTTCAAGGCCATCTTGTTTATCTGTAAAGACGATCAGACGATTAATGAATCAGTCGGATCGGTCCAGCGGTCGCCCAGCAGTCTGCCGTCACCCGGGCGGATGCGTGCGCGGTGCACGCGACCTTTTGAGGTCGCTTCTCGCCCTCAGGGCGTCTTACTGGTACGTATACAGAGGCTATATATGCGCGTGACATCATTGAACCCGGAAGTTATGCGGGAACGCCTATACTGAGTGGCAAAAAACTACTTTCTGGCCTCGACAGCCCCAATACATCCAAAGAGAAAAGTCCTATATCTGATAGTATTAAACAAGGTTAAACTCACCAACATTGCAGCTGCGGAAAGCTTGAATTATCCTCTTTCAATTTGCAAAAGTTTCTGTTTAATAAGAATCCACCGTAGACCATGTTATGAGCTACTTTCTGTCAATAAATTCCGTGCAGGTGAGTTCTGCTGCCTCCTCCATTATGTGACATTTAGAAACAGGTGGTACGCAGGTGTGCTGAGTGATTTCCAACGAGCGCTTCCAAACTCCCAAAGCTCCATGCTGCTCAGTGTGTTGCCACTCAGGCCCAATCCCAATCCACTCCCTTGCTGACTCAATGAGCCCTCACTGATTTAGCTGCGCGTTCATGTGAAGTCTGTGAGGGCTTGAGGGATGTTCCATTTGAAATCGGTAAGTCAGTGAGGGCTCAGCCCCGCCCCTTCATGTGCCCTTTGCCAAAGTCAGCATCGATGCTGACTTTGGCAAAGAAATGACCCACAGTTCATATATAGCGTTACCAGGGGAATGAGGGGGATCCTCCGAACGTCAATCATTCAAGTATGCAAATTAGTTATGTAATGAATTGCATTTTTATAGCGCTTTTCCAAGTGCTCAAAGCGCTATACAACGGTTCATTCATTCATACGTTGGGAGGTGAAGCGGCGAACAGTCGACGCCAGCTTCCTCACTTCCCACATTCACACACCGACGGTGACGAGCTCACACCGACCGACTCATTGGAGGCAATGTTAGGGTTCAGTGTCTTCTTGCCCAAGGACACTTCCGCATATGTGGACAGGAGGAGCCGGGATTCGAACCGGCGACCCATGGATCATTGGACGACCTGCTCTACCTCCTGAGCCACAGCCGCCACATACACGATACATTCTATGTATCGCGGTTAGAATGTCAACAATCACAATAGTGCTTTCTCACTGTTCTCAAAAGGAGACGGAATGGAAGGATATAGTCTATATATTTAATAATAATTATAATAATAATAAGGGGAACATGATGAGAAATGACTAATGAGCAAAGTAAAATGATATGGAAGTGCAATTTATAATGAATATTATTATTATATATGAATATTACAACCCATATCACACAGGAAAGTGTATTTAAGAAACTAATAATAAAACCATCAGCTTAATAAATACTAAAATAGACATGATAGACATGTATAAATAGCCCCAAGCATGTAGGTGTAGGCGCTGGCTGTGAATAAGGACAGGTTTTATAAAGTGATGCAAAGTGTCATGAATGGCGGACTCATCTTCAAAGTGCCGTCCCATTCCTTTCACAACCATGTGGAGCCTCTCTCACCCTCAAGCAAGTTTACAGCTGACGTGACGTCACTAAAGTCAATGAGGGTTCAGGGCTCAGCCAGGGCTTGAGGGATTGGGCCTCAGTCTATAGATTTTGTGCTTGAAATGTACTGTAATTCTGCAAACTTGTTAATAAATATTGAAATCAATCAATCAAAGGGGGGCGTGTCATGATGTGGCAAAATATATTTTTTCTAATTAGTCATGGCATCTATATGTGTATAGCAAACAGGTTCTGCTTAGCTGCTGTATGCCACCTCACCAGAGTCACCATTCCATTCTCCATTACAAAATGCATATAGTGCTTGGGGCAGCGGTGGCCGAACGGTTTGCGGAGCGGTCTTGATATCGTGAAGGTCGCTATAGTTCGTATTATCCCCGGACCGGCACGTTAAAATTACCACCGCTGAAGTGCCCTTGAGCAAGGCATTGAACCTCTACCATGAAATGTTCTATGAGCAGGGCCTGGCTGTAAACAAGTTATTGAGCTTAGTCCAGTTACCCTGCAGGGTAAACATAGTACCTTTCCTTTTTTTTCTTTCCTTGTTTGCAATAATAAAAACTGAAAGAAAGAAAGAAAGGCCATTAATTAAATCAGTGAGATTAATAGTTTTCACTCAATTTCATTTTGCGGGTTTGAAAAACAACCTGTGGTACTGTAGCCTGCACTTTCCACGCGTTGATAAACAGCTCCACCTTGTGGTGACAAGTCAAGCTGCAGAAAGCTACAGCAGGAGAAGCATCTCTCAGTGGACAATGGAGGAAAGTAGAGTAACTTAGTAGCCTACTGTAGTTTGTACTGTACGTTTAGGCTTTTTTTTTTAAATATATAGAGTATTTCCATTTAACCATAATTTCACTTCTACTTTTACTTTTACTTCTACTCCACTACATCTCAGAGGCAAATATTATACTCATGAAAACTTTAGTTAGGCCCTAGCTATTACCACTATACCACTTTAACAATATTTCATACTTTGCTAATTAAAGTACGGTAGATTATTATATGTAGATTATTATATTCCCAGATTTCCAAACCTTCCCATCCAAATAATGACAGACAGCCTGACAGGTGTCATTAGTGCTGATCGTGAACAGCTGTGGGACGAGGAGCAAGCCTTAAAACCTCTGCTGAGGGCCATCCAGCCCTCACTTCTTCCTCAGCACTTAAAGTAACTCACGTACGCAGCAATGCTGGGAAGCAGATATCTTGTCCTTGTTGCAGTGAGTCTTTGGTTTGTCCTGCAAGGTAAAAGCTTTTCGCTTTGTTTCCAAGGTGCATTCAATTGTAGACTAAACAACAACGCAACTCTAAAAGGTTATAATTTTGTCCTGATAGTTTTAGGGAGAATTCAATCTATAACGTCACCTTACAGCTCCAGAGAATTCATGCCAAGTTTTTCCATTCCGTCTATGACGTGACGACTCATTTTTGGTTATGATGTCAACTTTAGTGTTTCTCTAATCCTCATGGTTCCTTCAGGGGGTTCCAAATGGCCCCTTAAGGGTTTGTAACTCTTGAGAGTACAAATGGAGATGGTCATTTTATTTGCCTTGTTTAAATTAAAAATCACACTTGTGTGAAGTGAGTAGATATATAAGCCTACAGTATATACTTAGTTGACACTTAAGTGGACATCGACGTTCATCATCCCCACTGTTTGCTCCCCACAGTTTGATTGCAGTCTTGCTTCTCTAGTGAGAGTTGTCAACAAATTTGGATCCATCCAACTTAATTAATAATTTGTCTATTCCTCAAGTCAATACAACTGTATTAAAACTCAGAATGTCTACTTGCGTCGTCTCCAGGATACTCGTTCTCCCTCGTCAACCTGAGCTCGCCTGACAACCCCGTGTTGAACTCTCCCATGTCCAACGTGTCCACCAACGGCAGCACAATGATGAATGATGATACCAGGCCAGACTTACCCCCAGATACAGTATGGCTCTCTATCCAAGATTCCAGGGGCAGCCCCTTGCCCGACGGCCGCGGAACGAGGGCAGACTTTTTACTCCTGTCGCGAGGAGGTAAAGTGAAGAGTCCTAAAAAGAGTCACCATGATGGCGAAGGAGTGCCGGGCCGCCCGCCATGACACTCTGCAGAGGGAGGGATTCTGCAGGAATGAGGACATGATGCGACAATGTTATGATGTTTAACAACTTCATCAGGATGTTGTCAATTCTATTTGTTGTCTTCATTAAAGTTTTTTTTCTTTTTAAAACAACCTCCTTCTTTCCCCTGTTAACTACACTTGAGACAATTTACCAAATGTGGGTTCAGCCTGTAAAGTATTTGAGGTTGAGTGATATGAATCCCATCTTAAAACACTAACAGTTAAAGTAATAATAAATCGACAGGAAGAGAACATTTTCATTAAAAAGAATACTCACATTTGGAGTTGCATCATGGCAAGGTAACTACACAACCCAAACCTCTAAAAAAAGAAAAGTGTTCGACCCTTAAACACTTTTTTAGACCCTCAATACTTGGTTAGTATAAATTGGTTCGTTTATTTGCACTTAAAAGAAATACAGGTAAATTCAAATGGAATGAAATGCATTTGTAATAAAATTAATCAGAAACAATGTCCCGGAAAGGCCAAAACAACCCAGAAGGGCTTATCGAGTGGCCTTCCTAAAAGCTGCCAAGTGAGCTTAAACTAATAATAACAAGAGATGCTCATTTTTTGACCGCGGTCGAGAACATGGATTTCACAATGCCACGCCAGACTTCCCAGTCCTTCATTGCCATCCCCAGTTCCTGCTTTAGTGATGCATGTGTCCCTAGCGATGACATCAGGCAACGACCGTTTTCTACCTCTGGTCTGCTTTGATTCCAGAGAAGAAGGGAAGATATAACCTCATTGTCGGCTCTGTAGCAGTGGCCGGCAAACTGTTCTTCTGGATCAGACTAGTGAAGAAACACGCGGAAGGTTGCCGTATATTAGATTAGTCGATGGGTGGCTCTTCCAAGACAGATGTTGCGCTCATTAGAAGGGTGTAAGGGCCATCCAACCGATTCTCTTGTTTCTTTGAAAGTGTCCATGTGTCTCGGGCCCATAGAGTAGAATCGCCTCAACGGTCGTCCTACATATTTTTACTTTTAACATCTTACTAAGCTGGGATGACCAGATCTTATGCATGACATTGCAGGCTGACCAGGCCATACCCTTCCTAGTTTGAAAGTCCTTTTGGGAAGAATATGAACCCAAATACTTAGTCATCCACCTGTTTCAGAGCAGCGTTATGTGATTATTGTTGGATTCGCATATTTACGTATTGATTTTCAATACGTGAAGATATTTTCAACTGCCTGTCATAATGTCACGGTTGTCACCCCCTCCCTATCTAAGTATTGGATAATTGGACAGTATTAAGATGTTGATATTGATTTTGTATTCATCCAAATAATGACAGACAGCCTGACAGGTGTCATTAGTGCTGATCATGAACAGCTGTGGGACGAGCAGCAAGCCTTAAAACCTCTGCTGAGGGCCATCCAGCCCTCACTTCTTCCTCAGCACTTAAAGTAACTCACGTACGCAGCAATGCTGGGAAGCAGATATCTTGTCCTTGTTGCAGTGAGTCTTTGGTTTGTCCTGCAAGGTAAAAGCTTTTCGCTTTGTTTCCAGTGTGCATTAAATTGTACACTAAACAACAACGCAACTCTGAAAGGTTATAATTTTGTCTGCTTTGGCTGCTGTGCATTTATGTAAGCCTACAGTATATACTTAGTTGACACTTACTTATACTTAGTTTGAATTAAAATTCACACTTGTGTGAAGTGAGTATAGATATATTGGCTATATGATGACTTAATTGCGTGGTCATTTACTGCCCTCATCATTCATTTTGACCAGCAGTGCTTCCTTGTGTCTCCATAAGGAACCACTGCTGGTCATGGTGCTGCTTTCGTTAAGGAAGAAAGAGGCCCAATTTCTTTCCAATGTGGCTGCTGTGCCTTTATGTAAGCCTACAGTATATACTTAGTTGACACTTAAGTGGACATCGACGTTCATCATCCCCACTGTTTGCTCCCCACAGTTTGATTGCAGTCTTGCTTCTCTATAGTGAGAGTTGTCAACAAATTTGGATCCATCCAACTTAATTAATAATTTGTCTATTCCTCAAGTCAATACAACTGTATTAAAACTCAGAATGTCTTGCGTCGTCTCCAGGATACTCGTTCTCCCTCGTCAACCTGAGCTCGCCTGACGCCCCTGTGTTGAACTCTCCCATGTCCAACGTGTCCACCAACGGCAGCACAATGATGAATGATGATACCAGGCCAGACTTACCCCCAGATACAGTATGGCTCACTGTCTTTAGTGAAGCGAAGAGTGAACTACGTAAAGAGTCACGATGATGGCGAAGGAGTGCCGGGCCGCCCGCCATGACACTCTGCAGAGGGAGGGATTCTGCAGGAATGAGGACATGATGCGACAATGTTATGATGTTTAACAACTTCATCAGGATGTTGTCAATTCTATTTGTTGTCTTCATTAAAGTTTTTTTTCTTTTTAAAACAACCTCCTTCTTTCCCCTGTTAACTACACTTGAGACAATTTACCAAATGTGGGATCAGCCTGTAAAGTATTTGAGGTTGAGTGATATGAATCCCATCTTAAAACACTAACAGTTAAAGTAATAATAAATCGACAGGAAGATAACATTTTCATTAAAAAGAATACTCACATTTGGAGTAACGTTGCATCATGGCAAGGTAACTACACAACCCAAACCTCTAAAAAAGTGGTCGACCCTTAAACACTTTTTTAGACCCTCAATACTTGGTGTCTATGGCCGAATTTAGCCCAAGGAGTGTTTTTCGTGCAAAACTAATGCTTGGAATGGGTTCAGAATCATGAAAACCCCCTATAGTTTGACACGTCACATGCTAATTAAAGTACGGTAGATTATAATGAAATTCAGAACATGTTGCCTGATATTGGTTGTTGATGCAACTTTCAGCAGCTGTCAAAACTTCCCCTAGGGTGGTTGAAGAAGACTCTTGGTAAGAAATGTATTCCCATGATTTCCAAACCTTCCCATCCAAATAATGACAGACAGCCTGACAGGTGTCATTAGTGCTGATCATGAACAGCTGTGGGACGAGCAGCAAGCCTTAAAACCTCTGCTGAGGGCCATCCAGCCCTCACTTCTTCCTCAGCACTTAAAGTAACTCACGTACGCAGCAATGCTGGGAAGCAGATATCTTGTCCTTGTTGCAGTGAGTCTTTGGTTTGTCCTGCAAGGTAAAAGCTTTTCGCTTTGTTTCCAGTGTGCATTAAATTGTAGACTAAACAACAACGCAACTCTGAAATGTTATAATTTTGTCCTGATAGTTTTAGGGAGAATTCAATCTATAACGTCACCTTACAGCTCCAGATAATTCATGCCAAGTTTTTCCATTCCGTCTATGACGACTCATTTTTGCAACTTTAGTGTTTCTCTAATCCTCATGGTTCCTTCAGGGGGTTCCAAACGGCCCCTTAAGGGTTTGTAACTCTTGAGAGTACAAATGGAGATGGTCATTTTATTTGCCTTGTTTAAATTAAAAATCACACTTGTGTGAAGTGAGTAGATATATTGGCTATATGATGACTTGCGTGGTCATTTACTGCCCTCATCATTCATTTTGACCAGCAGTGCTTCCTTGTGTCTCCATAAGGAACCACTGCAGTGCTTCCTTGTGTCTCCATAAGGAACCACTGCTGGTCATGGTGCTGCTTTCGTTAAGGAAGAAAGAGGCCCAGTTTCTTTCCAATGTGGCTGCTGTGCATTTATGTAAGCCTACAGTATATACTTAGTTGACACTTAAGTGGACATCGACGTTCATCATCCCCACTGTTTGCTCCCCGCAGTTTGATTGCAGTCTTGCTTCTCTATAGTGAGAGTTGTCAACAAATTTGGATCCATCCAACTTAATTAATAATTTGTCTACTATTCCTCAAGTCAATACAACTGTATTAAAACTCAGAATGTCTACTTGCGTCGTCTCCAGGATACTCGTTCTCCCTCGTCAACCTGAGCTCGCCTGACAACCCCGTGTTGAACTCTCCCATGTCCAACGTGTCCACCAACGGCAGCACAATGATGAATGATGATACCAGGGGCAGCCCCGAAGGCATAAAAAGAAAAAAGGAATACTCACATTTGGAGTTGCATCATGGCAAGGTAACTACACAACCCAAACCTCTAAAAATAAAAAGTGGTCGACCCTTAAACACTTTTTTAGACCCTCAATACTTGGTTAGTATAAATTGGTTAGTTTATTTGCACTTAAAAAAACAAATACAGGTAAATTCAAATGGAATGAAATACATTTGTAATAAAATAAATCTGAAACAATGTGCCGGAAAGGCCAAAACAACCCAGAAGGGCTTATCGAGTGGCCTTCCTAAAAGCTGCCAAGTGAGCTTAAACTAATAATAACAAGAGATGCTCGTATTTTGACCGCGGTCGCGATTATGGATTTCACAATGCCACGCCAGACTTTGCCATCCCCAGTTCCTGCTTTAGTGATGCATGTGTCCCTAGCAATGACATCAGGCAACGACCGTTTTCTACCTCTGGTCTGCTTTGATTCCAGAGAAGAAGGGAAGATATAACCTCATTGTCGGCTCTGTAGCAGTGGCCGGCAAACTGTTCTTCTGGATCAGACTAGTGAAGAAACACGTGGAACGTTGCCGTATATTAGATTAGATGCTTTCGTTAAGGAAGAAAGAGGCCCAATTTCTTTCCAATGTGGCTGCTGCATGTGCATTTATGTAAGCCTACAGTATATACTTAGTTGACACTTAAGTGGACATAATTTGTCTATTCCTCAAGTCAATACAACTGTATTAAAACTCAGAATGTCTACTTGCGTCGTCTCCAGGATACTCGTTCTCCCTCGTCAACCTGAGCTCGCCTGACAACCCCGTGTTGAACTCTCCCATGTCCAACGTGTCCACCAACGGCAGCACAATGATGAATGATGATACCAGGGCAGACTTACCTCCAGAAACAGTATGGTCCAATGTCTTTTACGTGAGGCACCATGATGGCGAAGGAGTGCCGGGCCGCCCGCCATGACACTCTGCAGAGGGAGGGATTCTGCAGGAATGAGGACATGATGCGACAATGTTATGATGTTTAACAACTTCATCAGGATGTTGTCAATTCTATTTGTTGTCTTCATTAAAAAAAAATTTCTTTTTAAAACAACCTCCTTCTTTCCCCTGTTAACTACACTTGAGACAATTTACCAAATGTGGGTTCAGCCTGTAAAGTATTTGAGGTTGAGTGATATGAATCCCATCTTAAAACACTAACAGTTAAAGTAATAATACATCGACAGGAAGATAACATTTTCATTAAAAAAATACTCGCATTTCGAGTTTCTATGGCTGAATTTAGCCCAAGGAGTGTTTTTCGTGCAAAACTAATGCTTGGAATGGGTTCAGAATCATGAAAACCCCCTAGTTTGACACGTCACATGCTAATTAAAGTACGGTGGATTATAATTAAATTCAGAACATTGGTTGCCTGATATTGGTTGTTGATGAAACTTTCAGCAGCTGTCAAAACTTCCCCTAGGGTGGTTGAAGAAGACTCTTGGTAAGAAATGTATTCCCAGATTTCCAAACCTTCCCATCCAAATAATGACAGACAGCCTGACAGGTGTCATTAGTGCTGATCGTGAACAGCTGTGGGACGAGCAGCAAGCCTTAAAACCTCTGCTGAGGGCCATCCAGCCCTCACTTCTTCCTCAGCACTTAAAGTAACTCACGTACGCAGCAATGCTGGGAAGCAGATATCTTGTCCTTGTTGCAGTGAGTCTTTGGTTTGTCCTGCAAGGTAAAAGCTTTTCGCTTTGTTTCCAGTGTGCATTCAATTGTAGACTAAACAACAACGCAACTCTGAAATGTTATAATTTTGTCCTGATAGTTTTAGGGAGAATTCAATCTATAACGTCACCTTACAGCTCCAGAGAATTCATGCTAAGTTTTTCCATTCCGTCTATGACGACTCATTTTTGTTTACGATGTCAACTTTAGTGTTTCTCTAATCCTCATGGTTCCTTCAGGGGGTTCCAAATGGCCCCTTAAGGGTTTGTAACTCTTGAGAGTACAAATGGAGATGGCCATTTTATTTGCCTTGTTTAAATTAAAAATCACACTTGTGTGAAGTGAGTAGATATATTGGCTATATGATGACTTGCGTGGTCATTTACTGCCCTCATCATTCATTTTGACCAGCAGTGCTTCCTTGTGTCTCCATAAGGAACCACTGCAGTGCTTCCTTGTGTCTCCATAAGGAACCACTGCTGGTCATGGTGCTGCTTTCGTTAAGGAGGAAAGAGGCCCAATTTCTTTCCAATGTGGCTGCTGTGCGTTTACTGTATGTAAGCCTACAGTATATACTTAGTTGACACTTAAGTGGACATCGACGTTCATCATCCCCACTGTTTGCTCCCCGCAGTTTGATTGCAGTCTTGCTTCTCTATAGTGAGAGTTGTCAACTAATTTGGATCCAACTTAATTAATAATTTGTCTACTATTCCTCAAGTCAATACAACTGTATTAAAACTCAGAATGTCTACTTGCGTCGTCTCCAGGATACTCGTTCTCCCTCGTCAACCTGAGCTCGCCTGACGTCCCCGTGTTGAACTCTCCCATGTCCAACGTGTCCACCAACGGCAGCATGATGATGAATGATGATACCAGGGCAGACTTACCCTCAGATACAGTTTGGCTCTATATCCAAGATTCCAACAGCACTTTGCCCGACGGCAGAGGAACGAGGGCAGACTTTTTACTCCTGTCGCGAGTAGGTAAAGCGAAGAGTCCTAAAAAGAGTCACCATGATGGCGAAGGAGTGCCGGGCCGCCCGCCATGACACTCTGCAGAGGGAGGGATTCTGCAGGAATGAGGACATGATGCGACAATGTTATGATGTTTAACAACTTCATCAGGATGTTGTCAATTCTATTTGTTGTCTTCATTAAAGTTTTTTTTCTTTTTAAAACAACCTCCTTCTTTCCCCTGTTAACTACACTTGAGACAATTTACCAAATGTGCGTTCAGCCTGTAAAATATTTGAGGTTGAGTGATATGAATCCCATCTTAAAACACTAACAGTTAAAGCAATAATAAATCGACAGGAAGATAACATTTTCATTAAAAAGAATACTCACATTTGGAGTTGCATAATGAAGGTAACTACACAACCCAAACCTCTAAAAGAAAAAGTGGTCGACCCTTAAACACTTTTTAGACCCTCAATACTTGGTTAGTATAAATTGGTTAGTTTATTTGCACTTAAAAAAACAAATACAGGTAAATTCAAATGGAATGAAATACATTTGTAATAAAATTAATCAGAAACAATGTGCCGGAAAGGCCAAAACAACCCAGAAGGGCTTATCGAGTGGCCTTCCTAAAAGCTGCCAAGTGAGCTTAAACTACTAATAACAAGAGATGATCATTTTTTGACCGCAGTCGAGAACATGGATTTCACAATGCCACGCCAGACTTTGCCATCCCCAGTTCCTGCTTTAGTGATGCATGTGTCCCTAGCAATGACATCAGGCAACGACCGTTTTCTACCTCTGGTCTGCTTTGATTCCAGAGAAGAAGGGAAGATATAACCTCATTGTCGGCTCTGTAGCAGTGGCCGGCAAACTGTTCTTCTGGATCGGACTAGTGAAGAGACACGTGGAAGGTTGCCGTATATTAGATTAGTCGATGGGTGGCTCTTCCAAGACAGATTTTGCGCTCATTAGAAGGGTGTAAGGGCCATCCAACCGATTCTCTTGTTTCTTTGAAAGTGTCCATGTCTCGGACCCATAGAGTAGAATCGCCTCAACGGTCGTCCTACATATTTTTACTTTTAACATCTTACTAAGCTGGGATGACCAGATCTTATGCATGACATTGCAGGCTGACCAGGCCATACCCTTCCTAGTTTGAAAGTCCTTTTGGGAAGAATATGAACCCAAATACTTAGTCATCCACCTGTTTCAGAGCAGCGTTATGTGGTTATTGTTGGATTTGCATATTTACGTATTGATTTTCAATACGTGAAGATATTTTCAACTGCCTGTCATAATGTCACGGTTGTCACCCCCTCCCTATCCAAGTATTGGACAGTATTAAGATGTTGATATTGATTTTGTATTCATCCAAATAATGACAGACAGCCTGACAGGTGTCATTAGTGCTGATCATGAACAGCTGTGGGACGAGCAGCAAGCCTTAAAACCTCTGCTGAGGGCCATCCAGCCCTCACTTCTTCCTCAGCACTTAAAGTAACTCACGTACGCAGCAATGCTGGGAAGCAGATATCTTGTCCTTGTTGCAGTGAGTCTTTGGTTTGTCCTGCAAGGTAAAAGCTTTTCGCTTTGTTTCCAGTGTGCATTAAATTGTAGACTAAACAATAACGCAACTCTGAAAGGTTATAATTTTGTCCCGATAGTTTTAGGGAGAATTCAATGTATAACGTCACCTTACAGCTCCAGAGAATTCATGCCAAGTTTTTCCATTCCGTCTATGACGTGACGACTCATTTTTGTTTATGATGTCAACTTTAGTGTTTCTCTAATCCTCATGGTTCCTTCAGGGGGTTCCAAATGGCCCCTTAAGGGTTTGTAACTCTTGAGAGTACAAATGGAGATCGATGGCCATTTTATTTGCCTTGTTTAAATTAAAAATCACACTTGTGCGAAGTGAGTAGATATATTGGCTATATGATGACTTGTGTCGTCATTTACTGCCCTCATCATTCATTTTGACCAGCAGTGCTTCCTTGTGTCTCCATAAGGAACCACTGCTGGTCATGGTGCTGCTTTCGTTAAGGAAGAAAGAGGCCCAGTTTCTTTCCAATGTGGCTGCTGTGCATTTATGTAAGCCTACAGTATATACTTAGTTGACACTTAAGTGGACATCGACGTTCATCATCCCCACTGTTTGCTCCCCACAGTTTGATTGCAGTCTTGCTTCTCTAGTGAGAGTTGTCAACAAATTTGGATCCATCCAACTTAATTAATAATTTGTCTACTATTCCTCAAGTCAATACAACTGTATTAAAACTCAGAATGTCTACTTGCGTCGTCTCCAGGATACTCGTTCTCCCTCGTCAACCTGAGTTCGCCTGACGCCCCCGTGTTGAACTCTCCCATGTCCAACGTGTCCACCAACGGCAGCACAATGATGAATGATGATACCAGGGGCAGCCCCGAAGGCATAAAAAGAAAAAAGGAATACTCACATTTGGAGTTGCATCATGGCAAGGTAACTACACAACCCAAACCTCTAAAAATAAAAAGTGGTCGACCCTTAAACACTTTTTTAGACCCTCAATACTTGGTTAGTATAAATTGGTTAGTTTATTTGCACTTAAAAAAACAAATACAGGTAAATTCAAATGGAATGAAATACATTTGTTATAAAATAAATCTGAAACAATGTGCCGGAAAGGCCAAAACAACCCAGAAGGGCTTATCGAGTGGCCTTCCTAAAAGCTGCCAAGTGAGCTTAAACTAATAATAACAAGAGATGCTCGTATTTTGACCGCGGTCGCGATTATGGATTTCACAATGCCACGCCAGACTTTGCCATCCCCAGTTCCTGCTTTAGTGATGCATGTGTCCCTAGCAATGACATCAGGCAACGACCGTTTTCTACCTCTGGTCTGCTTTGATTCCAGAGAAGAAGGGAAGATATAACCTCATTGTCGGCTCTGTAGCAGTGGCCGGCAAACTGTTCTTCTGGATCAGACTAGTGAAGAAACACGTGGAAGGTTGCCGTATATTATATTAGATGCTTTCGTTAAGGAAGAAAGAGGCCCAATTTCTTTCCAATGTGGCTGCTGCATGTGCATTTATGTAAGCCTACAGTATATAGTAACTTAGTTGACACTTAAGTGGACATAATTTGTCTATTCCTCAAGTCAATACAACTGTATTAAAACTCAGAATGTCTACTTGCGTCGTCTCCAGGATACTCGATCGTTCTCCCTCGTCAACCTGAGCTCGCCTGACAACCCCGTGTTGAACTCTCCCATGTCCAACGTGTCCACCAACGGCAGCACAATGATGAATGATGATACCAGGCCAGACTTGCCCCCATATCCTGTATGGCTCCCTGTCTCAATCATTAAGAGTAAAGTGGCACCATGATGGCGAAGGAGTGCCGTGCCGCCCGCCATGACACTCTGCAGAGGGAGGGATTCTGCAGGAATGAGGACATGATGCGACAATGTTATGATGTTTAACAACTTCATCAGGATGTTGTCAATTCTATTTGTTGTCTTCATTAAAGTTGTTTTTCTTTTTAAAACAACCTCCTTCTTTCCCCTGTTAACTACACTTGAGACAATTTACCAAATGTGGGTTCAGCCTGTAAAATATTTGAGGTTGAGTGATATGAATCCCATCTTAAAACACTAACAGTTAAAGTAATAATAAATCGACAGGAAGATAACATTTTCATTCGAAAAAATACTCACATTTGGAGTTGCATCATGGCAATGTAACTACACAACCCAAACCTCAAAAAAGAAAAAAAGTGGTCGACCCTTAAAAACGTTTTTAGACCCTCAATACTTGGTGTCTATGGCCAAATTTAGCCCAAGGAGTGTTTTTCGTGCAAAACTAATGCTTGGAATGGGTTCAGAATCATGAAAACCCCCTAGTTTGACACGTCGCATGCTAATTAAAGTACGGTAGATTATAATGAAATTCAGAACATGTTTCCTGATATTGGTTGTTGATGCAACTTTCAGCAGCTGTCAAAACTTCCCCTAGGGTGGTTGAAGAAGATTCTTGGTAAGAAAGGTATTCCCAGATTTCCAAACCTTCCCATCCAAATAATGACAGACAGCCTGACAGGTGTCATTAGTGCTGATCATGAACAGCTGTGGGACGAGCAGCAAGCCTTAAAACCTCTGCTGAGGGCCATCCAGCCCTCACTTCTTCCTCAGCACTTAAAGTAACTCACGTACGCAGCAATGCTGGGAAGCAGATATCTTGTCCTTGTTGCAGTGAGTCTTTGGTTTGTCCTGCAAGGTAAAAAGCTTTTCGCTTTGTTTCCAGTGTGCATTAAATTGTAGACTAAACAACAACGCAACTCTGAAATGTTATCATTTTGTCCTGATAGTTTTAGGGAGAATTCAATCTATAACGTCACCTTACAGCTCCAGATAATTCATGCCAAGTTTTTCCATTCCGTCTATGACGACTCATTTTTGCAACTTTAGTGTTTCTCTAATCCTCATGGTTCCTTCAGGGGGTTCCAAATGGTCCCTTATAAGGGTGTAACTCTTGAGAGTACAAATGGAGATGGTCATTTTATTTGCCTTGTTTAAATTAAAAATCACACTTGTGTGAAGTGAGTAGATATATTGGCTATATGATGACTTGCGTGGTCATTTACTGCCCTCATCATTCATTTTGACCAGCAGTGCTTCCTTGTGTCTCCATAAGGAACCACTGCAGTGCTTCCTTGTGTCTCCATAAGGAACCACTGCTGGTCATGGTGCTGCTTTCGTTAAGGAAGAAAGAGGCCCAGTTTCTTTCCAATGTGGCTGCTGTGCATTTATGTAAGCCTACAGTATATACTTAGTTGACACTTAAGTGGACATCGACGTTCATCATCCCCACTGTTTGCTCCCCACAGTTTGATTGCAGTCTTGCTTCTCTATAGTGAGAGTTGTCCACAAATTTGGATCCGACTTAATTAATAACTTGTCTACTATTCCTCAAGTCAATACAACTGTATTAAAACTCAGAATGTCTACTTGCGTCGTCTCCAGGATACTCGTTCTCCCTCGTCAACCTGAGCTCGCCTGACGCCCCCGTGTTGAACTCTCCCATGTCCAACGTGTCCACCAACGGCAGCACAATGATGAATGATGATACCAGGCCAGACTTGCCCTCAGATACAGCATGGCTCTATATCGATGATACCAGGGACAGCAGAACGAGGGCAGACTTGCCCCCAGATACAATATGGCTCACTGTCTTGGCCGCGAAGAGTAAAGCGAAGAGTAAAGTGAGGAGTAAATATGCACGATGATGGCGAAGGAGTGCCGTGCCGCCCGCCATGACACTCTGCAGAGGGAGGGATTCTGCAGGAATGAGGACATGATGAGACAATGTTATGATGTTTAACAACTTCATCAGGATGTTGTCAATTCTATTTGTTGTCTTCATTAAAGTTTTTTTTCTTTTTTTTAAACCTCCTTCTTTCCCCTGTTAACTACACTTGAGACAATTTACCAAATGTGGGATCAGCCTGTAAAGTATTTGAGGTTGAGTGATATGAATCCCAACTTAAAACACTAACAGTTAAAGTAATAATAAATCGACAGGAAGATAACATTTTCATTAAAAAGAATACTCACATTTGGAGTTGCATCATGGCAAGGTAACTACACAACCCAAACCTCTAAAAAAGTGGTCGACCCTTAAACACTTTTAGACCCTCAATACTTGGTGTCTATGGCCGAATTTAGCCCAAGGAGTGTTTTTCGTGCAAAACTAATGCTTGGAATGGTTTCAGAATCATGAAAACCCCCTATAGTTTGACACGTCACATGCTAATTAAAGTACGGTGGATTATAATGAAATTCAGAACATGTTGCCTGATATTGGTTGTTGATGCAACTTTCAGCAGCTGTCAAAACTTCCCCTAGGGTGGTTGAAGAAGATTCTTGGTAAGAAATGTATTCCCAGATTTCCAAACCTTCCCATCCAAATAATGACAGACAGCCTGACAGGTGTCATTAGTGCTGATCATGAACAGCTGTGGGACGAGCAGCTAGCCTTAAAACCTCTGCTGAGGGCCATCCAGCCCTCACTTCTTCCTCAGCACTTAAAGTAACTCACGTACGCAGCAATGCTGGGAAGCAGATATCTTGTCCTTGTTGCAGTGAGTCTTTGGTTTGTCCTGCAAGGTAAAAGCTTTTCGCTTTGTTTCCAGTGTGCATTCAATTGTAGACTAAACAATAACGCAACTCTGAAATGTTATTATAATTTTGTCCTGATAGTTTTAGGGAGAATTCAATCTATAACGTCACCTTACAGCTCCAGAGAATTCATGCTAAGTTTTTCCATTCCGTCTATGACGTGACGACTAATTTTTGTTTATGATGTCAACTTTAGTGTTTCTCTAATCCTCATGGTTCCTTCAGGGGGTTCCAAATGGCCCCTTAAGGGTTTGTAACTCTTGAGAGTACAAATGGAGATGGTCATTTTATTTGCCTTGTTTAAATTAAAAATCACACTTGTGTGAAGTGAGTAGATATATTGGCTATATGATGACTTGCGTGGTCATTTACTGCCCTCATCATTCATTTTGACCAGCAGTGCTTCCTTGTGTCTCCATAAGGAACCACTGCAGTGCTTCCTTGTGTCTCCATAAGGAACCACTGCTGGTCATGGTGCTGCTTTCGTTAAGGAAGAAAGAGGCCCAGTTTCTTTCCAATGTGGCTGCTGTGCATTTATGTAAGCCTACAGTATATACTTAGTTGACACTTAAGTGGACATCGACGTTCATCATCCCCACTGTTTGCTCCCCGCAGTTTGATTGCAGTCTTGCTTCTCTATAGTGAGAGTTGTCAACTAATTTGGATCCAACTTAATTAATAATTTGTCTACTATTCCTCAAGTCAATACAACTGTATTAAAACTCAGAATGTCTACTTGCGTCGTCTCCAGGATACTCGTTCTCCCTCGTCAACCTGAGCTCGCCTGACGTCCCCGTGTTGAACTCTCCCATGTCCAACGTGTCCACCAACGGCAGCATGATGATGAATGATGATACCAGGGCAGACTTACCCTCAGATACAGTTTGGCTCTATATCCAAGATTCCAACAGCACTTTGCCCGACGGCAGAGGAACGAGGGCAGACTTTTTACTCCTGTCGCGAGTAGGTAAAGCGAAGAGTCCTAAAAAGAGTCACCATGATGGCGAAGGAGTGCCGGGCCGCCCGCCATGACACTCTGCAGAGGGAGGGATTCTGCAGGAATGAGGACATGATGCGACAATGTTATGATGTTTAACAACTTCATCAGGATGTTGTCAATTCTATTTGTTGTCTTCATTAAAGTTTTTTTTCTTTTTAAAACAACCTCCTTCTTTCCCCTGTTAACTACACTTGAGACAATTTACCAAATGTGCGTTCAGCCTGTAAAATATTTGAGGTTGAGTGATATGAATCCCATCTTAAAACACTAACGGTTAAAGCAATAATAAATCGACAGGAAGATAACATTTTCATTAAAAAGAATACTCACATTTGGAGTTGCATAATGAAGGTAACTACACAACCCAAACCTCTAAAAGAAAAAGTGGTCGACCCTTAAACACTTTTTAGACCCTCAATACTTGGTTAGTATAAATTGGTTAGTTTATTTGCACTTAAAAAAACAAATACAGGTAAATTCAAATGGAATGAAATACATTTGTAATAAAATTAATCAGAAACAATGTGCCGGAAAGGCCAAAACAACCCAGAAGGGCTTATCGAGTGGCCTTCCTAAAAGCTGCCAAGTGAGCTTAAACTACTAATAACAAGAGATGATCATTTTTTGACCGCAGTCGAGAACATGGATTTCACAATGCCACGCCAGACTTTGCCATCCCCAGTTCCTGCTTTAGTGATGCATGTGTCCCTAGCAATGACATCAGGCAACGACCGTTTTCTACCTCTGGTCTGCTTTGATTCCAGAGAAGAAGGGAAGATATAACCTCATTGTCGGCTCTGTAGCAGTGGCCGGCAAACTGTTCTTCTGGATCGGACTAGTGAAGAAACACGTGGAAGGTTGCCGTATATTAGATTAGTCGATGGGTGGCTCTTCCAAGACAGATTTTGCGCTCATTAGAAGGGTGTAAGGGCCATCCAACCGATTCTCTTGTTTCTTTGAAAGTGTCCATGTCTCGGACCCATAGAGTAGAATCGCCTCAACGGTCGTCCTACATATTTTTACTTTTAACATCTTACTAAGCTGGGATGACCAGATCTTATGCATGACATTGCAGGCTGACCAGGCCATACCCTTCCTAGTTTGAAAGTCCTTTTGGGAAGAATATGAACCCAAATACTTAGTCATCCA
This sequence comes from Protomyctophum bolini, assembly GCF_963924005.1. Taxonomy (NCBI): domain Eukaryota; kingdom Metazoa; phylum Chordata; class Actinopteri; order Myctophiformes; family Myctophidae; genus Protomyctophum; species Protomyctophum bolini. The sequence goes on along the minus strand of NC_137863.1, from coordinate 3,890,827 downwards.
CCTGTTTCAGAGCAGCGTTATGTGGTTATTGTTGGATTTGCATATTTACGTATTGATTTTCAATACGTGAAGATATTTTCAACTGCCTGTCATAATGTCACGGTTGTCACCCCCTCCCTATCCAAGTATTGGACAGTATTAAGATGTTGATATTGATTTTGTATTCATCCAAATAATGACAGACAGCCTGACAGGTGTCATTAGTGCTGATCATGAACAGCTGTGGGACGAGCAGCAAGCCTTAAAACCTCTGCTGAGGGCCATCCAGCCCTCACTTCTTCCTCAGCACTTAAAGTAACTCACGTACGCAGCAATGCTGGGAAGCAGATATCTTGTCCTTGTTGCAGTGAGTCTTTGGTTTGTCCTGCAAGGTAAAAGCTTTTCGCTTTGTTTCCAGTGTGCATTAAATTGTAGACTAAACAATAACGCAACTCTGAAAGGTTATAATTTTGTCCCGATAGTTTTAGGGAGAATTCAATGTATAACGTCACCTTACAGCTCCAGAGAATTCATGCCAAGTTTTTCCATTCCGTCTATGACGTGACGACTCATTTTTGTTTATGATGTCAACTTTAGTGTTTCTCTAATCCTCATGGTTCCTTCAGGGGGTTCCAAATGGCCCCTTAAGGGTTTGTAACTCTTGAGAGTACAAATGGAGATCGATGGCCATTTTATTTGCCTTGTTTAAATTAAAAATCACACTTGTGCGAAGTGAGTAGATATATTGGCTATATGATGACTTGTGTCGTCATTTACTGCCCTCATCATTCATTTTGACCAGCAGTGCTTCCTTGTGTCTCCATAAGGAACCACTGCTGGTCATGGTGCTGCCTTGTGTCTCCATAAGGAACCACTGCAGTGCTTCCTTGTGTCTCCATAAGGAACCACTGCTGGTCATGGTGCTGCTTTCGTTAAGGAAGAAAGAGGCCCAGTTTCTTTCCAATGTGGCTGCTGTGCATTTATGTAAGCCTACAGTATATACTTAGTTGACACTTAAGTGGACATCGACGTTCATCATCCCCACTGTTTGCTCCCCACAGTTTGATTGCAGTCTTGCTTCTCTAGTGAGAGTTGTCAACAAATTTGGATCCATCCAACTTAATTAATAATTTGTCTACTATTCCTCAAGTCAATACAACTGTATTAAAACTCAGAATGTCTACTTGCGTCGTCTCCAGGATACTCGTTCTCCCTCGTCAACCTGAGCTCGCCTGACAACCCCGTGTTGAACTCTCCCATGTCCAACGTGTCCACCAACGGCAGCACAATGATGAATGATGATACCAGGGGCAGCCCCGTCGGCATAAAAAGAAAAAAGAAATACTCACATTTGGTGTTGCATCATGGCAAGGTAACTAACACAACCCAAACCTCTAAAAATAAAAAGTGGTCGACCCTTAAACACTTTTTTAGACCCTCAATACTTGGTTAGTATAAATTGCTAGTTTATTTGCACTTAAAAAAACAAATGCAGGTAAATTCAAATGGAATGAAATACATTTGTAATAAAATAAATCAGAAACAATGTGCCGGAAAGGCCAAAACAACCCAGAAGGGCTTATCGAGTGGCCTTCCTAAAAGCTGCCAAGTGAGCTTAAACTAATAATAACAAGAGATGCTCGTATTTTGACCGCGGTCGCGATTATGGATTTCACAATGCCACGCCAGACTTTGCCATCCCCAGTTCCTGCTTTAGTGATGCATGTGTCCCTAGCAATGACATCAGGCAACGACCGTTTTCTACCTCTGGTCTGCTTTGATTCCAGAGAAGAAGGGAAGATATAACCTCATTGTCGGCTCTGTAGCAGTGGCCGGCAAACTGTTCTTCTGGATCAGACTAGTGAAGAAACACGTGGAAGGTTGCCGTATATTAGATTAGATGCTTTCGTTAAGGAAGAAAGAGGCCCAATTTCTTTCCAATGTGGCTGCTGCATGTGCAATTATGTAAGCCTACAGTATATACTTAGTTGACACTTAAGTGGACATAATTTGTCTATTCCTCAAGTCAATACAACTGTATTAAAACTCAGAATGTCTACTTGCGTCGTCTCCAGGATACTCGTTCTCCCTCGTCAACCTGAGCTCGCCTGACAACCCCGTGTTGAACTCTCCCATGTCCAACGTGTCCACCAACGGCAGCACAATGATGAATGATGATACCAGGCCAGACTTGCCCCCAGATACAGTATGGCACGCTGCCTTGCTCGTGAGGAGTAAAGAGTCACGATGATGGCGAAGGAGTGCCGGGCCGCCCGCCATGACACTCTGCAGAGGGAGGGATTCTGCAGGAATGAGGACATGATGCGACAATGTTATGATGTTTAACAACTTCATCAGGATGTTGTCAATTCTATTTGTTGTCTTCATTAAAGTTTTTTTTCTTTTTAAAACAACCTCCTTCTTTCCCCTGTTAACTACACTTGAGACAATTTACCAAATGTGGGTTCAGCCTGTAAAATATTTGAGGTTGAGTGATATGAATCCCATCTTAAAACACTAACAGTTAAAGTAATAATAAATCGACAGGAAGATAACATTTTCATTAAAAAAAATACTCACATTTGGAGTTGCATCATGGCAAGGTAACTACACAACCCAAACCTCTAAAAGAAAAAGTGGTCGACCCTTAAACACTTTTTAGACCCTCAATACTTGGTTAGTATAAATTGGTTAGTTTATTTGCACTTAAAAAAACAAATACAGGTAAATTCAAATGGAATGAAATACATTTGTAATAAAATTAATCAGAAACAATGTGCCGGAAAGGCCAAAACAACCCAGAAGGGCTTATCGAGTGGCCTTCCTAAAAGCTGCCAAGTGAGCTTAAACTACTAATAACAAGAGATGATCATTTTTTGACCGCAGTCGAGAACATGGATTTCACAATGCCACGCCAGACTTCCCAGTCCTTCATTGCCATCCCCAGTTCCTGCTTTAGTGATGCATGTGTCCCTAGCAATGACATCAGGCAACGACCGTTTTCTACCTCTGGTCTGCTTTGATTCCAGCGAAGAAGGGAAGATATAACCTCATTGTCGGCTCTGTAGCAGTGGCCGGCAAACTGTTCTTCTGGATCAGACTAGTGAAGAAACACGCGGAAGGTTGCCGTATATTAGATTAGTCGATGGGTGGCTCTTCCAAGACAGATGTTGCGCTCATTAGAAGGGTGTAAGTGCCATCCAACCGATTCTCTTGTTTCTTTGAAAGTGTCCATGTCTCGGAGCCATAGAGTAGAATCGCCTCAACGGTCGTCCTACATATTTTTACTTTTAACATCTTACTAAGCTGGGATGACCAGATCTTATGCATGACGTTGCAGGCTGACCAGGCCATACCCTTCCTAGTTCGAAAGTCCTTTTGGGAAGAATATGAACCCAAATACTTAGTCATCCACCTGTTTCAGAGCAGCGTTATGTGGTTATTGTTGGATTCGCATATTTACGTATTGATTTTCAATACGCGAGTATATTTGCAACTGCCTGTCATAATGTCACGGTTGTCACCCCCTCCCTATCTAAGTATTGGATAATTGGACAGTATTAAGATGTTGATATTGATTTTGTATTCATCCAAATAATGACAGACAGCCTGACAGGTGTCATTAGTGCTGATCATGAACAGCTGTGGGACGAGCAGCAAGCCTTAAAACCTCTGCTGAGGGCCATCCAGCCCTCACTTCTTCCTCAGCACTTAAAGTAGCTCACGTACGCAGCAATGCTGGGAAGCAGATATCTTGTCCTTGTTGCAGTGAGTCTTTGGTTTGTCCTGCAAGGTAAAAGCTTTTCGCTTTGTTTCCAGTGTGCATTCAATTGTAGACTAAACAACAACGCAACTCTGAAAGGTTATCATTTTGTCCTGATAGTTTTAGGGAGAATTCAATCTATAACGTCACCTTACAGCTCCAGAGAATTCATGCCAAGTTTTTCCATTCCGTCTATGACGTGACGACTCATTTTTGTTTATGATGTCAACTTTAGTGTTTCTCTAATCCTCATGGTTCCTTCAGGGGGTTCCAAATGGCCCCTTAAGGGTTTGTAACTCTTGAGAGTACAAATGGAGATGGTCATTTTATTTGCCTTGTTTAAATTAAAAATCACACTTGTGTGAAGTGAGTATAGATATATTGGCTATATGATGACTTAAGTGGTCATTTACTGCCCTCATCATTCATTTTGACCTGCAGTGCTTCCTTGTGTCTCCATAAGGAACCACTGCTGGTCATGGTGCTGCTTTCGTTAAGGAAGAAAGAGGCCCAATTTCTTTCCAATGTGGCTGCTGTGCATTTATGTAAGCCTACAGTATATACTTATTTGACACTTAAGTGGACATCGACGTTCATCATCCCCACTGTTTGCTCCCCGCAGTTTGATTGCAGTCTTGCTTCTCTATAGTGAGAGTTGTCAACTAATTTGGATCCGACTTAATTAATAACTTGTCTACTATTCCTCAAGTCAATACAACTGTATTAAAACTCAGAATGTCTACTTGCGTCGTCTCCAGGATACTCGTTCTCCCTCGTCAACCTGAGTTCGCCTGACAACCCCGTGTTGAACTCTCCCATGTCCAACGTGTCCACCAATGGCAGCACAATGATGAATGATGATACCAGGCCAGACTTGCCCCAAGATACAGCATGGCTCACTGTCTTTAAGAGTGAAGCGAAGAGTGAACTACGTAAAGAGTCACGATGATGGCGAAGGAGTGCCGGGCCGCCCGCCATGACACTCTGCAGAGGGAGGGATTCTGCAGGAATGAGGACATGATGCGACAATGTTATGATGTTTAACAACTTCATCAGGATGTTGTCAATTCTATTTGTTGTCTTCATTAAAGTTTTTTTTCTTTTTAAAACAACCTCCTTCTTTCCCCTGTTAACTACACTTGAGACAATTTACCAAATGTGGGTTCAGCCTGTAAAATATTTGAGGTTGAGTGATATGAATCCCATCTTAAAACACTAACAGTTAAAGTAATAATAAATCGACAGAAAGATAACATTTTCGTTAAAAGAAATACTCACATTTGGAGTTGCATCATGGCAATGTAATTACACAACCCAAACCTCTAAAAAAAAGAAAAAAGTGGTCGACCCTTAAACACTTTTTAGACCCTCAATACTTGGTTAGTATAAATTGGTTAGTTTATTTGCACTTAAAACAAACACAGGAAAATTCAAATGGAAAGAAATACATTTGTAAGGAAGTGAGCTTAAACTAATTATAATAATATTAAAACAATCAAAATAATACATAATAACAATAAATGATGCTCATTTTTGGACCGCGGTCGAGAACATGGATTTCACAATGCCACGCCAGACTTTGCCATCCCCAGTTCCTGCTTTAGTGATGCATGTGTCCCTAGCAATGACATCAGGCAACGACCGTTTTCTACCTCTGGTCTGCTTTGATTCCAGAGAAGAAGGGAAGATATAACCTCATTGTCGGCTCTGTAGCAGTGGCCGGCAAACTGTTCTTCTGGATCAGACTAGTGAAGAAACACGTGGAAGGTTGCCGTATATTAGATTAGTCGATGGGTGGCTCTTCCAAGACAGATTTTGCGCTCATTAGAAGGGTGTAAGGGCCATCCAACCGATTCTCTTGTTTCTTTGAAAGTGTCCATGTCTCGGACCCATAGAGTAGAATCGGCTCAACGGTCGTCCTACATATTTTTACTTTTAACATCTTACTAAGCTGGGATGACCAGATCTTATGCATGACATTGCAGGCTGACCAGGCCATACCCTTCCTAGTTTGAAAGTCCTTTTGGGAAGAATATGAACCCAAATACTTAGTCATCCACCTGTTTCAGAGCAGCGTTATGTGGTTATTGTTGGATTTGCATATTTACGTATTGATTTTCAATACGTGAAGATACTTTCAACTGCCTGTCATAATGTCACGGTTGTCACCCCCTCCCTATCCAAGTATTGGACAGTATTAAGATGTTGATATTGATTTTGTATTCATCCAAATAATGACAGACAGCCTGACAGGTGTCATTAGTGCTGATCATGAACAGCTGTGGGACGAGCAGCTAGCCTTAAAACCTCTGCTGAGGGCCATCCAGCCCTCACTTCTTCCTCAGCACTTAAAGTAACTCACGTACGCAGCAATGCTGGGAAGCAGATATCTTGTCCTTGTTGCAGTGAGTCTTTGGTTTGTCCTGCAAGGTAAAAGCTTTTCGCTTTGTTTCCAGTGTGCATTAAATTGTAGACTAAAAAATAACGCAACTCTGAAAGGTTATCATTTTGTCCTGATAGTTTTAGGGAGAATTCAATCTATAACGTCACCTTACAGCTCCAGAGAATTCATGCTAAGTTTTTCCATTCCGTCTATGACGACTCATTTTTGTTTATGACGTCAACTTTAGTGTTTCTCTAATCCTCATGGTTCCTTCAGGGGGTTCCAAATGGCCCCTTAAGGGTTTGTAACTCTTGAGGGTACAAATGGAGATGGTAATTTTATTTGCCTTGTTTGAATTAAAAATCACACTTGTGTGAAGTGAGTATAGATATATTGGCTATATGATGACTTGCGTGGTCATTTACTGCCCTCATCATTCATTTTGACCAGCAGTGCTTCCTTGTGTCTCCATAAGGAACCACTGCAGTGCTTCCTTGTGTCTCCATAAGGAACCATTGCTGGTCATGGTGCTGCTTTCGTTAAGGAGGAAAGAGGCCCAATTTCTTTCCAATGTGGCTGCTGTGCATTTATGTAAGCCTACAGTATATACTTAGTTGACACTTAAGTGGACATCGACGTTCATCATCCCCACTGTTTGCTCCACAGTTTGATTGCAGTCTTGCTTCTCTAGTGAGAGTTGTCAACAAATTTGGATCCATCCAACTTAATTAATAATTTGTCTATTCCTCAAGTCAATACAACTGTATTAAAACTCAGAATGTCTACTTGCGTCGTCTCCAGGATACTCGTTCTCCCTCGTCAACCTGAGCTCGCCTGACAACCCCGTGTTGAACTCTCCCATGTCCAACGTGTCCACCAACGGCAGCACAATGATGAATGATGATACCAGGGCAGACTTACCCCCAGATACAGTATGGCTCTATATCCAAGATTCCAGCAGCACTTTGCCCGACGGCAGAGGAACGAGGGCAGACTTTTTACTCCTGTCGCGAGGAGGTAAAGCGAAGAGTCCTAAAAAGAGTCACCATGATGGCGAAGGAGTGCCGGGCCGCCTGCCATGACACTCTGCAGAGGGAGGGATTCTGCAGGAATGAGGACATGATGAGACAATGTTATGATGTTTAACAACTTCATCAGGATGTTGTCAATTCTATTTGTTGTCTTCATTAAAGTTTCTTTTCTTTTTAAAACAACCTCCTTCTTTCCCCTGTTAACTACACTTGAGACAATTTACCAAATGTGGGTTCAGCCTGTAAAACATTTGAGGTTGAGTGATATGAATCCCATCTTAAAACACTAACAGTTAAAGTAATAATACATCGACAGGAAGATAACATTTTCATTAAAAAGAATACTCACATTTGGAGTTGCATCATGGCAAGGTAACTACACAACCCAAACCTAAAAATTAAAAAAAAGTGGTCGACCCTTAAACACTTTTTTAGACCCTCAATACTTGGTTAGTATAAATTGGTTCGTTTATATTTCACATAGAGTAGACGTCCTACATATTTTTACTTTTAACATCTTACTAAGCTGGGATGACCAGATCTTATGCATGACATTGCAGGCTGACCAGGCCATACCCTTCCTAGTTTGAAAGTCCTTTTGGGAAGAATATGAACCCAAATACTTAGTCATCCACCTGTTTCAGAGCAGCGTTATGTGGTTATTGTTGGATTCGCATATTTACGTATTGATTTTCAATACGTGAATATATTTTCAACTGCCTGTCATAATGTCACGGTTGTCACCCCCTCCCTATCTAAGTATTGGATAATTGGACAGTATTAAGATGTTGATATTGATTTTGTATTCATCCAAATAATGACAGACAGCCTGACAGGTGTCATTAGTGCTGATCATGAACAGCTGTGGGACGAGCAGCAAGCCTTAAAACCTCTGCTGAGGGCCATCCAGCCCTCACTTCTTCCTCAGCACTTAAAGTAACTCACGTACGCAGCAATGCTGGGAAGCAGATATCTTGTCCTTGTTGCAGTGAGTCTTTGGTTTGTCCTGCAAGGTAAAAGCTTTTCGCTTTGTTTCCAGTGTGCATTAAATTGTAGACTAAACAACAACGCAACTCTGAAATGTTATCATTTTGTCCTGATAGTTTTAGGGAGAATTCAATCTATAACGTCACCTTACAGCTCCAGAGAATTCATGCCAAGTTTTTCCATTCCGTCTATGACGACTCATTTTTGTTTATGATGTCAACTTTAGTGTTTCTCTAATCCTCATGGTTCCTTCAGGGGGTTCCAAATGGCCCCTTAAGGGTTTGTAACTCTTGAGAGTACAAATGGAGATGGTAATTTTATTTGCCTTGTTTAAATTTAAAAAAAAGTGAGTAGATATATTGGCTATATGATGACTTGCGTGGTCATTTACTGCCCTCATCATTCATTTTGACCAGCAGTGCTTCCTTGTGTCTCCATAAGGAACCACTGCAGTGCTTCCTTGTGTCTCCATAAGGAACCACTGCTGGTCATGGTGCTGCTTTCGTTAATGAAGAAAGAGGCCCAATTTCTTTCCAATGTGGCTGCGGTGCATTTATGTAAGCCTACAGTATATACTTAGTTGACACTTAAGTGGACATCGACGTTCATCATCCCCACTGTTTGCTCCCCGCAGTTTGATTGCAGTCTTGCTTCTCTATAGTGAGAGTTGTCAACAAATTTGGATCCAACTTAATCAATATCTTGTCTACTATTCCTCAAGTCAATACAACTGTATTAAAACTCAGAATGTCTACTTGCGTCGTCTCCAGGATACTCGTTCTCCCTCGTCAACCTGAGTTCGCCTGACGCCCCCGTGTTGAACTCTCCCATGTCCAACGTGTCCACCAACGGCAGCACAATGATGAATGATGATACCAGGGGCAGCCCCGTCGGCATAAAAAGAAAAAAGGAATACTCACATTTGGTGTTGCATCATGGCAAGGTAACTACACAACCCAAACCTCTAAAAATAAAAAGTGGTCGACCCTTAAACACTTTTTTAGACCCTCAATACTTGGTTAGTATAAATTGGTTAGTTTATTTGCACTTAAAAAAACAAATACAGGTAAATTCAAATGGAATGAAATACATTTGTAATAAAATAAATCTGAAACAATGTGCTGGAAAGGCCAAAACAACCCAGAAGGGCTTATCGAGTGGCCTTCCTAAAAGCTGCCAAGTGAGCTTAAACTAATAATAACAAGAGATGCTCGTATTTTGACCGCGGTCGAGATTATGGATTTCACAATGCCACGCCAGACTTTGCCATCCCCAGTTCCTGCTTTAGTGATGCATGTGTCCCTAGCAATGACATCAGGCAACGACCGTTTTCTACCTCTGGTCTGCTTTGATTCCAGAGAAGAAGGGAAGATATAACCTCATTGTCGGCTCTGTAGCAGTGGCCGGCAAACTGTTCTTCTGGATCAGACTAGTGAAGAAACACGTGGAACGTTGCCGTATATTAGATTAGATGCTTTCGTTAAGGAAGAAAGAGGCCCAATTTCTTTCCAATGAGGCTGCTGCATGTGCATTTATGTAAGCCTACAGTATATACTTAGTTGACACTTAAGTGGACATAATTTGTCTATTCCTCAAGTCAATACAACTGTATTAAAACTCAGAATGTCTTGCGTCGTCTCCAGGATACTCGTTCTCCTTCGTCAACCTAAGCTCGCCTGACAACCCCGTGTTGAACTTTCCCATGTCCAACGTGTCCACCAACGGCAGCACAATGATGAATGATGATACCAGGGCAGACTTACCCCCATATCCAGTATGGCTCCATGTCTTCATCATTAAGAGTAAAGTGGCACGATGATGGCGAAGGAGTGCCGTGCCGCCCGCCATGACACTCTGCAGAGGGAGGGATTCTGCAGGAATGAGGACATGATGCGACAATGTTATGATGTTTAACAACTTCATCAGGATGTTGTCAATTCTATTTGTTGTCTTCATTAAAGTTTTTTTTCTTTTTAAAACAACCTCCTTCTTTCCCCTGTTAACTACACTTGAGACAATTTACCAAATGTGGGATCAGCCTGTAAAGTATTTGAGGTTGAGTGATATGAATCCCATCTTAAAACACTAACAGTTAAAGTAATAATAAATCGACAGGAAGATAACATTTTCATATAAAAAAAAATACTCACATTTGGAGTTGCATCATGGCAAGGTAACTACACAACCCAAACCTCTAAAAAAAAGTGGTCGACCCTTAAACACTTTTTTAGACCCTCAATACTTGGTTAGTATAAATTGGTTAGTCTGTTTCCAGTGAGCATAAAATTGTAGGTCTGTTGCAGATTCATACTTACTTACTCCTCTTCGTCCCCTCTGGGACATAAGGCTTCACTGAGCGCTCTCCATTGCATCCCATCCCTGGCAGCATGTTGCGCCTCTCCCCAGGACAGGTTCATCTGTTCCAGCTCCTGACAGTCACAGTTCTGCGCCAGGTGGTGGTCTCGGGCTTCCCAGGTTTTCTTTTTGCAGATTCATAGGAAGACTATACACAATAACGTTCAACTCTGAAATGTTATGATTTTGTCGTGGTAGTTTTAGGGAGAATTCATTCTATGAATAACAAACTATCCTTGTTACACCTGGGAAACACTGAATCCATTCTCTTCGGATCAAATAGTAATCTCAGCAAGGCAGATGGCTTCTTTGTTAGAGTACGTGGGTGACAATATTATCACACGAAAAGATGAAATTACCTACCTAGGTTCCATCCTGGAGGCCAATCTTTCTGCGGTGATAAAATGGCCACCAACGTAATCAAAAAAGTCAATCAAAGAACAAGATTCCTTTACAGGCTCTCCTCAACTGGTCAACAAAAACACCTTGAAGACCTTAACAGGAGCCCTCGTACAAGGTTTCTTTGACTATGCATGCACCTCTTGGTACCACAGCACCTCAAAGGCCCTTAAAACAAGGCTCCAGACCTCCCAAAACTCCTACTTGGCCTCACCCCCCGAACCCACCTCACCCCTGCCCACTTTGACAGGCTGGAATGGCTTAGGGTCCACAAGATTCGATACACCACCAAGATACCCATGTACCTGTCTAAATACTTCCTTAATGTAAACGAAGTCCACACCCACAACACCAGAGGGAGTGCAACAAACCATGTACAACCCAGTTTCGGCACAAACAAGGGACTCAATTATTTTCGCTCCTATGCCACCAAAATGTGGAACGCCCTACCAACAGTCATTAAGACATGTGAATCCCTTGACTCTTTCAAAACCGCTCTCAAAGGGCACCTACGGACGGCTGCAATTCAAAACTGGCCCCCGTAAAATCTGAAGACAAGTGTCAGTTGTACTGATTGTTGCTAGCTTTGCTGTCATGCTGTAGTGTGTCCACTAGGTGGTGTGCCTCTTCCCCCTCCTGGCTGAGAGTGAGCAGTAAATTAGTAATAACAGTATAATGAATGACACTAATAAAATTAATCATAACAACATAAATCAATATATTAGAATATAGTGAATACAAATATAATATTGTTGACATTTTGTTTCTGATTAATTGAAAATGGTGGACCCTGATGTAAACAATTAAGTCGTGTGCTTTCCATGCATGTCGTCCTCAGTTTTTGTATTGAAATGTATCCATTCTGCATACTGTGAAGTAAAACATTTCAATCAATCAATATCAATCAATCAAAGACATAGGCTATTATACACCAAATATCTCTATTCCTCTCCCCTTTCCTGATAACTAATGAGTAAAAAAGGAGTAGGCATACTCCCACTGTCCAATACATATAATAATTGTAAGTATCAATAAATTGAAGGGCTTTCGTCATATTTAATCAAATGAGAACGTTTGTGAACCAGGCAGGGGGCGTGGCTCTATTGACGTCAGTAGAACTTCCGTCCTTTCTACGGTGGCCATCTAGCCAAATCCTCGCGTAGGTAGAAAGAACCATTCCCCACTGCTCTACTGCGCCTACCAGTGGTGGTGACAAGTACTCCTACTCAAAAGTGTTATAAAGGTATCACTATATCAACATTGTTAAAAAAAGGTTTTGGCATCAAAATATACAATATTTACCAAAAGTAAAAAAAGTATTCATGCAGAATGTCACATTTTTATAAGTTTTCAAAGGGAATATTATTTTTGAGAATAGCAGAACTCCAAGCTCAGTCACAACGCGACAAATAATACTCAATATCAATAAAAAGAAAAGAATAGTAGCCTAAAGCCAAACGTTTTCAAATACTGGAGTAAAACGGAAGGTATAGTGGAGGCTGGGAGCAGAAGTGAAAGTATTGAAAAATACTGAAGTATTAAAAAGTACTAAAGTAGGCTACAATTTTCAATTTAGGCAGATTTAGCACACACTCTTAATCCAGAGCGAATTACAATAAGCAAAAACAGAAAGCATGGCAATACATCACATACATAAAAAGTAGTTATCATGAAAAATGCGTAAGCTAAGGGCGTAACAGTGGAATATCTATATAATTAAACTATATAAACTATACATATATATTACTACTATACATAAATACTAAAAAGTGCCATGACTACAGAAAATGCAAGTCTGTATAAGTCTGTATAAAATGCTATCTAAGTCTACATAAAGTTCTATCTAATGTACTAAAAAAAAAGTACCTCAAATTAAGTGACTGTGTGCAGTGTGTATACTTGAGTACAGTACTTGAGTAAATGTACTTTTACTTTCCACCACAGAGACGTGCTAATAGGCGTGTCTATAGTTCCCCTCGTCATCCCGCCCCTTCCTCTGTGAAACTACCTTTTCTCCTCTGACTGCTGATGTGTTACAAACCTCTGCCTTGAAGATAAGCTGCAAACATGTTCACGTTTGGCTCAAAACTACTCCTGGTCTTCCTCCTGGCCTTTCCCTGTGGGTTAATATCCATCGGTAAGTCATTTATTTATTATAATTATTCCAACTGTTTGTACAACAACCCTTTTTTAGACTGTGTATAAATGAGATCTAGCTTCAACTTTTTTTTGTTGCCTGGAATTTCAGCTAGAGCACGTTAACATTGACGTGGCATTAATCAAACAACCCTATAGTTTATTAAGTCAATCAACGCCCGGATCGTTGCTTTACTTAATGAACCATAGCGTTGTTTTATTAATCGGTCGATCGAGTGTATTACTTTTTACGCAGAAACGTTTGAAAACTATATGAATGCGCGTCTTCTTTGAACGTGTCGTGCAAAATGCCTCCCCAGAACGTTGACCCATATTCAATCATGCAGTCAGTAAAGCCTACTATGATTCCATTCCACGAATAATGTAGGCTACAAATGTAATGGAATTGAATTGAAAGAAATGAGCAGTAGGACAATAAAGAGTTCCAGGTGATCGCTGGAGTAACAACATAGGATGCAAGCTGCAACAACTACTGTATACACCAAGTTAACGGGACTCCGCGTCTGGGACACGTCACCATAGGGAGAGAGTCTCACGTACTAGGAGACCCAGGCCAGCTCTATCTTTACTCAGCTAAAGATTGGGCCATTCACTCTCAACCCGTCCCTGGCCATTGAACATTAAATAAAGATCTTGCCTGACTGAAAACTAAAAGGATAATGTCAAATTGACAATTATTTCCATTGTTGATTCTTTGACTAAATGGTGTATAGGCTACTGCCCCAATCTAACGACATAATATTTACAAACAAATTGTGTTGTTAAGGACTTTGGAACACTGTTCGAAAATGTGCTATATAAATAAAGTGTATTATTATTATTATTATACAGTATGCAGCCAATGTAAACACGTTGAGAATTGTGATTGATTTAAAAACAAAGTCCTCCCTTATCATGTTTAAAGGTCCTTTAGGATGGACTGTACTTTATCTGGCATAAGATCTAGAAGAAGATGAAGATTACTCTCTTGGAGTAAAGGCTATTTCTTCAAAAACAAAGCCACACTTTCATACTTTGGTACTAACACCAAAACATCTGGCCACTGTGGCCATGTGCACGGGTTGTAATATAATAATATGTTACTTCAATCAAGCTTCATGTTATGATTATTCATGGTTAGTATCACCAATAAACCATGCTGCTGTTGTAAGTTACATAAGGCAAGTTGCAGGTCTTGGTTTCAAATAAAAGTTACTTGTTGTTAATAGACTGACTGCAAGTCAGGACAAGTCGAGGCTGCATTGCTGCAACACCCGTTAATGGCATTTCGTTTCTCTAATAAATGATCATATCGTCTTCCAGTTCACTTCACATGGACGAGACTTCACCGTATTGTGTTAAACCGGAATGTCACTCAGTCTTGTTGGTCTGGGAGTCAGTTTAATGTCCTGTTGTAGAATTAATTTGTGCTTGAGGTTTATTCTCTCTCGCTCCATAATGCAATCCTTCATGAAAACACTTTGAGAAAGGTTTTGATTGATTGATTGAAATATTTATTAACAGTTTGCAGAATTACAGTACATTCCAAGCACAAACTCAATACAAAAGACTGTTAACTGTGAGTGGACGACCCGATTACACTTGTTTACAAGAGGGTCCACCATGTTCAATTCATCAAAACATTTAGAGACTTCAGACTACAAATAGACACTTCTATATATATATATAGACAAAGAACAGAACAGGAATTCATCATAAAGGAGGTAAAAAGGGAAAAGAAACATATATACAGTGAGGGGGAAAAGGGGGGGGGGAATTTGCATGTCTTAATGACTGTTGGTAGGGCGTTCCACATTTTGGTGGCATAGGAGCGAAAATAATTTAGTCCCTTGTTTGTGCCGAATCTGGGCTGTACATGGTTCCCTTTCAACCCGTTCCCATTGACCCTGCAGGCCAGGTTTCTGATCTATATCTGTTCCCATTGACCCTGCAGGCCCGGTTTCTGATCTATATCTGTTCCCATTGACCCTGCAGGCCCGGTTTCTGATCTATACCCGTTCCCATTGACCCTGCAGGCCAGGTTTCTGATCTATATCTGTTCCCATTGACCCTGCAGGCCCGGTTTCTGATCTATATCTGTTCCCATTGACCCTGCAGGCCCGGTTTCTGATCTATACCCGTTCCCATTGACCCTGCAGGCCAGGTTTCTGATCTATACTGATCTATATCTGTTCCCATTGACCCTGCAGGCCAGGTTTCTGCCGACTCGGAGTCCGCAGAGGAGGAGGAGGCTCCAGAGGAGGCTGCCGTCGATGTAGAGGAAGATGAGGTAGAGGAAGATGACGACGAAGAGGAGGAGGTCCTCGTTGAAGAAGACCAGGTGCCCCCGGGCTCGGTGAGCAGAATTATTACATAACTGCAATTAACTGACTGAGATAATCGCAATTATCTTTGTGTTGTAGTCCTTTCCACGACGTGCAAATATTTTCAAACATTTTAATACGTATTTAAGCGCTACGAGCTTGTAGATTCTGCTATTTTTGAAAAATCGAAGAACGGCTGACATAGAAACATGGCTTTTTCAGAAAACTGTCAGGATGTAGAAGAACATTTTTAGAATCTGATCTCAGGTCAGAATGGGTTATGCATATTCCGGTTGTTACTGAATGTCGTGATGCGTTCATCCATGCTGCTCATATTCCGGTTGTTACTAAATGTCGTGATGCGTTCATGCCGTTCAGGACACGGACGCCGATACGGACGAAGACGCCCTGGCGGTGGACGTGACCTCTCACCCTGAAGCCGACACCACCATCCTGTTTGTGACCGGCGAAGGTTGGTTCTCCTCCTCTTTTAGAATCACTCACCACTGCCTTGTATTAATGTTTAATAATAATAATACAGTCATAGCAAGTATTTGATCCTAGAAGAAAAATTCCCCAGGAGACATCATGTAGAGCAGTGGTTCCCAAAGTGGGGACTGGGGACCCCCAGGGGTACCTGAGGGAGTTCCAGGGGGTCCCCCCCAGCTAAATGATAGTTTGTAACCAAATGGACCCTTAGTGGTCTGTAACTCTGAGAGTTATAAAATAACACAGATTTTACGATTTAAATTGGAAGACTCAGAGATAGAAATGCCATTAAACGGGGGTCGGTCGACTAATGCATGTCAAACTGGGGGGTCCTGGAAATTAAACTAGTTGAGAATCACTGGTAGAGCCGTAAAAACATTATCTTATGGGGGTCCCTGGCATATCTCTTCAAATGGGGGTCCACGGCCTCATTAGTGTAAATTTGGGCCACTATACTGCTAGTACAGTCACAGTTCACACACAGTAAAAAATGAAATTCTTGCTGGCTCTTTTGGCATCATAATGTTGTTGTTTTCAAATGACACACAACGCCTTTCTGACTGTGTGTCCAGAATTTGGCTGAGACTACATCCATAAACACGATGAGTTATCTATGGTCTTGGTCTTTTCATTCCAGAGTTCCCTGCCAATGAGATAGTGAAGTTCATGGTGGGTTTCACCAACAAGGGGAGCCAGGACTTCTCCGTTCAGTCCCTGGAGGCGTCCTTCCGCTACCCGCAAGACTTCCAGTTCTACATCCAGAACGTAAGTGTTGTTTTTCTCGACTAAAACTAAGACGAAAAATGTTCGTCGACTACCTTTTTCCACTGACGAAAACTGAATGGAAACTAAATGAAAACTAAGCTATGATTGACTAAGACTAAATATACTGACAATTTTGTCGACAAATAAAAACTAGACTAAAATGTTAGGAAGGGACTAGTGGACAAGAGATCCAGTATAAGTCATTTTACTCTTGGTTGCATGCTGAAAATAGCAGATCTACAAGCTCACAACGCATCGCGTTGTGAGCTTGTAGATCGGCTATTTTCAGCAAGTGTAAAAACACTCATTACGACGGCATCAAGGCCCGCCAAAACACATTTTAGTCGACTAAATCACCTGTAGATTTAGTCGACTAAAATCGTATGACATTTAGTCGACTAAAACTAGACTAAACACTAGAACATTCCAGGTGACTAAAATGTGACTAAAACTAAGTGAAAACTATTCAAAGAGACAACGACTAAAACTAAAATAGAAATTTGCTGCCAAAAACAACACTGGCTCAGAGAGAGAGAGAGAGAGAGAGAGAACGCTGCTGCCAAACTATTTACGCGTCCCGTGGAGATTGATTGCACATTTTGTGTTGTGTATAACAGTGTAATTGATCATGCTGTTATGCTGACAACAAGAACAAAGATTATCTACTCTGTTTAGCATAACCGTCATATACAAACTCCTGGAAGAAGATGATTTTTTTAAGCTATTATCATTTAGCTACCACCAAATTAAACACGTTTGTTTCTATTTCATTTCACAGAGTAAAATAAATCACTTTGATTAAAATTAAGTGCATGGTCCATTTTAAAATCTTTCTTTTTTATTTGGCACAACAAATTGCTGTTGACTTTTGAAGATGACTCTAGGGGGCAGCGGTCGGTCCCCAAACCTTATGGCCTGTTACCTCCTGGCCTGTAGCGGACTCACCCCCAGCACTAAGTCTCCTTGTATTTGGCCGAAAACTATACATTTTTAAATATTATTATTGTCAAATAATCACAGAATGTCACTGCACTGAGATAGATACTGTATACTCCCACAGCTGCTCTACACATCTCCTTACAACAGTGGTTTACCGGATTTTGCCGTTTGTGCGGCAAAATAACACCATAAAACTATGTGTTCATTAATGAGCACCAGTATAATGAGTACCAGTAGGGGCGCTGTTGTGCAGAAACATAGAGAGGGATAGTGCTGCACTGTTGCCTGCTAATGAGAGAGAGAGAGAGGTGGAGGGGAGTTGCACCACTCAGTTCACACGGGTGTGATTTTACTGTGCCGTAGAAATGATGAGTTTCACATGTCTCTTCTCTGACTGAAAGATGGAGAGAACTACAACTACTCTGATCTCGTCACACAACACCGAGCTATCTATGAAATCTATGACAAGGTTTAACGTGCAACACAATGTTATACTAAATGTAGTGGGGCTCCCTGCTTCATCTCTCTCTCAGCTAATGGGTCCCTTCTTGACCTGAAAAACGTTGAAGACCCCCTGACCTATTCTATGTTTTTGTGCAGTTCACAGCGCTGCCCCTCAACATCCTGGTGCCGCCCCAGAAACAGGCCTCCTTCGAGTACTCCTTCATCCCCGCTCTGCAGATGGCCGGCCGTCCCTTCGGCCTCGTCATCCTCCTCAACTACGTCGACGGCGAGGTAAGACCGGTGGATCCAGTGGATCGATACTTAGTCATCCACAAACTACTACAAAAAACTGGTGAAACTTTGGTCAAATGTTTTTGAAAATAGCCGATCTCCAAGCTCGCGTTGCAAGGCCTTGTGAGCTTGTAGATGTGATATTTTCACAATATTTTTAAATAATTCTGTGGTAACAAACACTGGACGGAGTGATTAATAATATTTGACAACCTACCACGGAATGAACAGTGTGATTATTTTTCCCCAAGTCAAATCTACATACAGTAGTACAGACTCAAAACTGTGGAGAAATGTGTGATTTGAAGGCATTTTCTAACCAAATGATTGTTCCCCACATGCAGGGCAACACATTCCAGACCGCCATTTACAACCAGACCGTCACTATCGTTGAACTAGAAGAGGGACTGGATGGAGAAACGTAAGACGTTATTTTTATGTTACAGCCAGGCTGTCATATTTATGTTATATTCATGTTATAGCCAGGCGGTCATATTTGTCTCAGCTGGTCACGAGTCTCACATCATGTTTGGCTTATTCAGGGAAGCAAGACTAACTCTAAAAGCCCTGATAGCACAGCAGCCCCTAGAGAAACACTGGGGGTCTAAGTAGCCTTGCCGAGCCATGAGTGTCAAGCAGGGAGGCATTGGGTCCCATTTTTAGTCTTTGGTATGACCCGGCCGGGGATCGAACCCCGACCTCCCAGTTTCAGGGCGGACACTCTAACCACAAGGCCACTGAGCTGGTCACTGGGGATCTAAACCAACATTAAGTGTGTACAGGCCGGGGGTATCTGCACATTTCTAAAGTGTCAATTTAAGTACATTTTCAATATCTCTAAGATGAAAAATATAATAAAAGAAAAAGAAACCCATCACTGCATCAAAAGCAATCTCAAACATTGGCCAAAATTGTCAAATATTTGCTGAGCAAAAATGGTTGAGCATTTTTTGTATCTGTCATTTTCACAATATTTATCTGTGGAAACTAAATGTATTGCCTCAACTTTTACAATTCCAAGTCCCCAGTTCAAAGGTCATTATTTTTTAACCAATTAATGCCAACCATTTACTGTAGAGCCCTCACTCTCACTAGTGGGTCGACAATGGAAAGAACATTTTAAATTATGATCAGAAGAACGGGGGGCGTAATATTTTATAGTCATCAAAGGAGGTGCTATAATAGTGCAACGGTCATGGAAGAGTAGCGTTCAATGTTCAATATATCTTTTTCCTGATACTTTTGACGAATTCTAGAATGAAGCAAAAAATGCCAGGTTATTCAATTCACGTTCTGGAATTTCATTCTCCCTATTTAGAGCAGTAAAATAATAAATATTAGGGAGCAGACGTCACATTTACAGAAGCAAAACGTCTGTCATTTAATTTGTCACCCTTGCCTTCCTACAGAATGTTCATGTACATCTTCCTGACGGGACTGGTGGGCCTGGGGCTCTTTGCTGTGTACCAGGTTATGGAAACCAGGACGGTATGTGTTGTTTTTAATACATATCTTTATCTTTATCTGGGGCTCTTTGCTGTGTACCAGGTTATGGAAACCAGGAAGGTATGTGTTGTTTTATATTCATATCTTTATCTTTATGTGGGGCTCTTTGCCGTGTACCAGGTTATGGAAACCAGGACGGTATGTGTTGTTTTTAATACATATCTTTATCTTTATCTGGGGCTCTTTGCCGTGTACCAGGTTATGGAAACCAGGACGGTATGTGTTGTCTTTGGTTCATATCTTATCTCATGTTTGACATATCTCACATTTTTCCCCATGATGGCATGACATTATTAGACTATGCATTGTAGTTGGGAGTGGGACAGCAGGTCTTAGGTGGGTCAGATAAAAAAAATAATCAATTGTGATTAAGCAAGTCGACGATAATCCTAACCACTTAGGATAGTCTATCAAATAGTGGAGAATAGACGACCTATAAGCCCACAACACAGTCAGGTGGTGTGCTTTTAAAAGAAAATGACATTTTAGCCGATGTGTTGGCCCATTTCTGTTATTATTTTTGCTGACTTTTGAACATTGTTCTAATGTTTCCAGAGAAAGAGAGTGGCCGTGGCGGTGGAGAAGGGAACCGGCGGTGGGATACGAGATGTGGATATCAGCTGGATCCCCCAGGAGACCCTCAACGTCATGAGTCAGAGTAGGTTTCCTTTCCTCAACGTCATGAGTCAGATCATAAACATTATTTAAAAAAGTTTCCTAATTCTCCTACAGAGCGAATTGTTTCTTGCTTATATATTTGTTTGTCTTTTCCCAGTTGCAGTAGAATGCATTAGAATGAAAACCCCCCTACGGCTATATTTTCTCGCTGCTTAAAGATTCTGTGTTCTCTCCAGAGTCCCTTTGTCCTCTCTAAGTTGTTGTTTTTGCGTGAGTTGTGACTTTCATTTTTCTCTCTCAGACACACACAGAAGTAACAATTGTCTTTCTGTCTTCACAGGCAAGGCATCCCCGAAACAATCCCCGCGGAAAAGAGCCAACAGGGCGGCCGGAACAACGGACCAATAAATCAGCTATCATCCTACTTGTAAGACTTGTAAAGTCTTACTTCTTCATCCACTACAAGCAATCGGACCCCCAGTACCACCCGCACAACAACAACAGGCCCGGTACCACCCCGCACAACAACAACAGGCCCGGGATGGATCCTCTCCAGAACCGGCTTAATGTCCAGTATTCATTTCGAGGCGATACTCTGGCCTCTTCATCGCGCTCTACAGTTGTTGGTCTGTAAAACCATGGAGTCTCAGGACACTGATGGACACTGATGGTCAGAACGTGGCTATACGTTCGGATACTATTCTAGCTGGACACTAGTTACACTGACAGGATTAGCCTTTTCATGCATTTTATTTTTTTAAGTGCTTGTGCCAAGTGCGAAACATTACTAAAAGACTTGTGTATTTACTTTACATTCCGTGAATCATGTGGGGCGAAGAAAAAAACATGTGAAATATTAGACCTTCCAAAGAAAGCTGGAATTGTGTTTCCATTCCAGCCACACGACTCCTGTTTCGCCCGTAGGAGTGCTTTGAATGCAATAATGTTGAATCATAGCTTTTCTTCTGGTTTTCTTCTTCCTTGTTTTTTTTTTAATTTTTATTATTATTATTTGGTTCTGTACTATGTGCCTTGCTCTGCGATAACAAATGGACCTGAAAGGAATTCTGACTTAAAAACATGTAAAAACTCTTCTCGTGTTCGTGGATGGCCTTTCTTAAGATTAATGTCTGTGTACAGACAGCGCTGTGCCTCACTGCCTCGTCGTCAGTAAATTGCCCGACTTAAAAATGCCATGTTTGCTGCCGGTATCTCACACCCAAAATAGCCGATTGCAAAGCATCGTGAACTTGTAGATCGGCTTATTTCAACTATGTAGGCTTGTGTCGTCGTCAGTGTCATGTGAAAAATGCGTACCCATAAAGAGTAAAGCTTTCAGAAAGTTTGAGGGGAATTTTCTTTTAGAGATGTAACGGTACAATTTCTTTCCATTCCGATTTCCATAACTTACCGATCCGATACCAGGGTGTCATTTGAACAAATAGGACAGTGCGGTCCTCTAAGGAATATCTGGGTTCCTGGGGGTGGGTTACAGATAAACTTCTGAGAGAGTACTGTACACATCATGGAATTTGTTCACTCAATGTTATGGGAGTCCTTGAAATTAAAAAGGTTTGAGAACCACTGATCGAGGAATAAAGAAAATTTGATAAAAACGAATTCCATTGATAATTGTTAATGTGCAGCTACAGGTTAGTAAAATTATAAAGTGAATGAGAGTACAGTAAGTAAGTACAGTAAGAGTAAGCAGTCGTGCAACATCGACTGTAAATGAAATATCAAGTGATGAATTACGTGGTATCGGAATGACATACAGTCATACTCGCCGCTATACCAGCATTTTAATCAGTATTGGCAGATTGTTGTACTGTTATTGGTATATGGGAACAACTCTTAATTTCCTTTGCACTGATGCTTATACATTTACAACTTTCATTTCAAAGTATTTTCCAGCTTGACCTATAGTTCCAGGGTCATGTCGGCATGATGGTTCATGTTAAGCATGATGCTTAATGTTGACCCAACTATACTTCTATTCCCCTGGCCATGGTGGTGTCTTTTTAAAACCCATTAAAACCGGGAAAGCATCTGTGTCATTGTAGATTGATTAAATGTGTGCAAATCTTTGCATACAGTATACAGTATATATTATGAAAGCGAGCCTTTTTAACTCAAACCTTTGTTTCTGGGGGTCTCTGGAACAACATTTTGAGATGGGAGGTCATATCATTTGGAGGGGTCGTTGACATGAAAAGGTTTCGGATATAACAACATACGTTTTTATGAAAACTGTTGGGATTTAGAAAACATTTGTAGAGAATTGGCCTCAGGTTTTCACAGCGCCACCTGGTGGTCACCAGTTTTGGCTTTCGTTGCCAATTAGGCCATTATAAATAAAATAAAGAAAATGTCATTATATTATGCATGTCATGTGCATGTCATCACCTGCACACCAGATTAGAGGAATTTTCAAAATATGGATAAGGGAAAAAAAAAGAAAAACTCGTCTTATCGTCCATGGCAATCAGTGCATAATTGGATTCAACTCGTCTTGTCATAATTATAGCCATATTTATACTGTCAGATTTCATGACATAATCTTGGTTAAAAAACACACACACAAATATATATATATATATATATATATATATATATATATATATATATATATATATATATATATATATATTCCAAAAGGAATAAAAGGCTGCAGAAAGGGAGACATGTCCAATTAGTCGTGCCTTCCTTGGGAAAGGCTGATGTACCACCGGTATGTGTTCCATCCTGACAGCTGTCTGGTCGTTAGGAGCTACACTATGTTAGACGTGCACGTTTTGACCTTACAACAACTGTCTCGGTGTGTTGGAGCATATTGCACAGCCTAGCATGGAAAGCCATTACATATGACAGTTACACAAACTGTCTAAGGTCTAAAAGTCTTTCTTAATTGGAACGCGTTTTTTCAGTTCATTAAGATGAAAGTATAGGCTGATATTATTTTGTCATCCTCCAAAGAGCAGCATGGATGGCAGGAGTAGATCTGTATAATACTGTCCCATTCTTATGAGTACATGTCCCTTTATTTTATTTTTGAGTGGTGCAACCACTCCCTTATGGAGCTATGTGTGTGTGTGTGTGTGGGTGGCTGGCTGGCTGGGTGTGTCTGAGCACGAAAACAGCATGGTTGTTTTTCACCACCTGTGCGCAAACCTAAGAGGCTGCTAACACACACACAAACCCACACGCACATTTTAACTGTATATATGGTGATTTCATGGGTGTGCCAGCACAGTACAGTCACAGTACAGTAGAGGGTACAGTAGAGGGACCCCCACACGGAAACTCTGTAATTTCTCAACCGTCACAGAGTTGCACTATACTCACTTCACACAGGTGTGATTTTTTTTAAATTATATATAAAAAGAAAATCAACCTTTTATGAATTAAAAACTAATTCAATGTCATGAATAAATTAGAACATTTTTTTTTTTTAATCCATAAATTAGAAAACAAATGCTTAAGAAGTCGAGAAAATAGCCGATTCACACGCTCACAACAGTATATAATAAGGCGTTGTTTGTTGTGACCATAATATAGATCTGCTATTTTCACTATAGGTTATAATTGGGTCACATCACATTTTCTCAACGTGTACGTATCGTATGGGACTCGAACCATGCAGTAATCAAATGAATGAACTGAATGAACCATATGCAGTAATGAATGAATCTAATATCCAGCGATAAATATACACCGTACGTGTGCTCATGCGCGTCGCAGCCAGCAGGGGGAGGTGAGACAACCGTCCGGTTGGAAGGGGGGGGACTGTGTGTGTGTGTGTGTGTGTGTGACTGTGTGTGTGTGTGTGTGTGTGTGTGTGTGTGTTGGGGGGGGGCAGGACCGCAGCGCAGGTACCAACAGCAAACCGTTACATTATACAGTCACGATAGACGCTGCACTCACACCGATATAAATTTAAGTGTTAAAGACGTTGCACGCGGACTTGCAGTCAATGTTTTCCCGTATTTCCATTAGTAGGCTAATAGTATAGATCTAATACTTAGACTATTCTTCTTCGTGTTATTATTAGTCTATATTCCTACTATTATTACTAGCGCTTTAAATCCGTGGACTACTTGGTCAGATCCCATCCGTAGATACTCAGATGGCTCGTGGTGATATGATTACTGCTGCCCCGCGCTTGGATTGAAATGCTGTGGACATGGGATTTATGTCGACGAAAATACAAAGACTTTTATTTGCGTTTGCCATAGGTAAGACAATTAAGAATATATATAAGACATCTTCTTCACATCGTAAATTGTTCATTGTTGTATTTGGCTTAGATGTGTGTGTATAGTGTAGGATCGGGGTGTGTGTGCGCGTGCAGCAGGCTATACCTATATATTTATTTTTCTCTTTCTGTATAGATATACATAAACATATAAGGCTATAGGCTATTTTATCGGACTGTACAATTATTACCACCAATCTCCAGCAGCCTATATATATTATACTATGATTAACCTATGTTGTTTAATGCACTATACAGTATGTTATGTCAGGCATTGCCATCGCCAGCAGCAGCAAACACACCCCTTAGTGTTAGATAGCCTATGTCTAAAAATAGCACCTACTATTTGCAGGATATGGTGTGAATGCATGCAGGTTTATATAAAAAAAACACTAATATTCAAATGAAGACTATACTAGCCAGACATTGTTAAAATATCATATTCTCAATTAATCAAAAATAGCCTACAATATTTAATAGCAGATCCAATTGAATACAATACCTATACCTGGCTGCAAAGTGAAAAAGAGATCTTCAAAATTAAGATATAATAATAATCAAATTCAGTCATGATTGTTTCGTCCTAATTAATCTAAACAGCTACAGCATATCCCATCACATGTATATATATATATATATACACACACACACACACACACACACACACACACACACACACACACACACACACTACATAGTAAAATATCTAAACATATCTATCAGAGCCACATTAAAGCTATTAACTCATTTTAATTAATAAAACATTGTTTTGGTTATTTACACCATGTGGTTCCCAAAGTGGGGTCCGGGGACCCCCAGGGGTCCCTGAGGGAGTTCGAGGGGGTCCCCCCAGCTAAATGATAGTTTGGAACCTTATGGGTCTGTAACTCTGAGAGTGTACAAATGGAACGCTCACTCAGGTTCGGTCTCTATCCTTTTATTACTCTATGGTACCTCCCCATGTGCAGCCCCGCCCCCAGGGTTCTGTCTTGGAAGAGAGCAGTAGGTAGCCTATAGGAGGACGTTTAAGTTTAGGTAGCCTAGGAAATGATTACCAGTGGTGGAAGTACTCACAGTTTTAACTTAGCCCAAATGTGCCCAAATTTGATGATGCCGTTTTAGCCCAAGGAGTGTTTTTCTAAAACGAACGCGTGGAATGGATTCAGGATCATGAAAACACCTTAGTTTGACACGTCACATCGTCACATGCTACTCAGAGTAATCTAGTAAGAGAGTAATGACACTCCCGTTGACTCTCATTGTAACAATGGAATGCAGGAAGTGCTCATTCTGTCTCAATGGGATAGTTCCAGCCATAGGAGCAATGTTTGGAACTATCGCCCATAGGTACCCGCTTTGCGGCAAGATCAAAGCGTGTCACCACTCTCTTACTAGATTACGACATTTAGAAAATGTGGCCTTATATAGGTTGTTAATAATGGTTGCCAGATGGAATTGGCCGATGTGGCGCCCCCGAAGGCCTCCGGTTCGGGCACCCCTATAGCTAAATCGTTAGAGCATGCCCTGGGCTACATCTCTGCAAAATATGGCACTTTTAGACGTATTAGTGGCGCGAAATATCCCTATATATGCTCCTCAACTATTATGCAGTTATAGCTGCAGCGTCAAGCTGCGCTTAATTTGACACCGCAGCAATGATTGCGCCCCCGAGCAGCGCAAGCGGATTTGTCTATACGATTCCACAGAGGAGGGGTTCCCATTACTGATGCAGCTTTACACCTCAGTAGCACTGATTAGCTACACCTGGCCTACAGTTCACTGCTCCATGGATTCAGGTTATAAGGTCAAGAAAGAGCCAATTAGGAAATGACAAAAGTCTCCATCTGACGGCAGGTGGACCTCCCCAGATAACGATGTACAGTATATGTCCTGTAGTGAGCATGGAATGTCACGCCAGGTGAAGGGCAAACATGTTTGATGCCAGGGAAAGTAAGCCTATACAGCAGGGGTGCCCAAAATGTAGATAGCAATCTACCAGTAGATGACAATGGCTGTGCAGGCATAGATCACATGACATGCCCCTAAAGAATATTTAATCTAAAAACAATTTTTGGCATCTGCCACTTGAATTAAGTTGACTTGATCGATTGACTGACATAAAAAAGGGCCCATTTCAGTTCAAACCCACAATGCAATACTTTTGTTTTCAAGAGTATTGCTGCGCACAAATGTCGGTAGATTAAAAATGAAATACAAAAAATCTCTACCTATTCCATTTCTCCCCTTTCCCGTTCCAAGTGCATATGATGTGTCGTAAATATAATGCCAGCGCTGCGCTATTCCAAAGCCATTTTCAGCAATGGTATTATAATGTTTTCATTGGGTAGATCTTGTCATTTTGAAAGTAGCTCTCATGTCAAAAAAGTGTGGGCACCCCTGCTATACAGTATAGGTAGCCAACTACCAATATATGTAAAGTATATGCCTAAGTCCCTCCCTAAAGGACCACGGTTAGGACAGATATATTGATAGTGATATAGTAGGCCTACTTTATTGTCAGTTCACACTGAAATGTGTCTCGCGACCCAGCAGCCAAGTATACAGAACACATGTACACACATAAGACAATTTACATACATAAAGACATGAAGACAAGAGCACAGAGTACAACTCCTGATTAAAATGGACTAATTTTGACTAAAATTGGCTTTGAAAGTTCCCGTGAGACGTTTCAAAAGGATCATCTTTGATGTACAGTCCAACACCTGCACATGTTTGGATATGTACTAGCCTATATATAGTATGTTCAAGCCTATATATTTATTATATCGGTTCAGATCGTGTAGATTGTGTATATGGTGCATTTTGCCCTGCTACTAAAACGTAGGACAGGTGACTTGTTGTATTTATGCATAGGTACTAGTTTAAGGTGTATTATAATGTTGTATTTGCTGGTTTAAAAATGTGGTATTGAAGTGTAATTTTATTTCTGCCTCTTGGCCAGTTCCCACTTGTAAAAGAGACGCAGTCTCAATGTGATTTTACTGGTTAAATAAAGGCAAAAATAAATAAAAATTAAAGCCTCAAAGTCGACTGGTGGACAAATTAAGGGCCTCTTTAGTCTGATGACTTTGTCCAGATGACATGGACAAGTCTATGTATGCTGGAAAGATGACTGATAATTAATAGAAACCCAATGTCATGGTAAACGACAGTGAGACCATCTGGATCACAGCGCTATAGCTGCGCCTGTAGATTTAACCTTTCTGCGTACAGCAGAAACAAAGCCATGCTTTATTATTAAAACCGGGAAAGCATCTGTGTCATTTTAGCTATTATACTGTATACTGTATATAGCTACGTTTTTCAGAAAACTCTTTGGATTTAGATCAGTTGTTCTCAAAGATTACGTGTGCCGTGCTGCGTGCTTGTACATCTGCTATTTTTGAATGATTTTAGTTGATATTTTTCTTTACACAAATCTTCTCTTATGGGGGTCCGCCCTGCCCCAGCTGGCACAAAACATGTTCAGATGGGGGGGTCCCTTGGCAAATACATGTTCGGGGGGTCCTACTATTATTAATAAAGTTGTCACAAAAACGTTTTGAGAACATATTTAGAAAGCATTTGTTTCTCTGAAAACACACAAAAGACGCAGCCGCAAAAATCTACTACACAGCTTTTGGAGAAAAGAGATGAAGTGAGTCTGAGAAAGAACCATATTATCCCTTTGGTATATGACTATCTTAACCCATTTTGGTGTTAGCATTATGTTATGCTTTAGCTATTGAAAAATAGCAGATCTACAAGCTCATAGCGCGCCACCAAGTGGCGCGCTATGAGCTTGTAGGTCTGCTATTCTTTGAAAAATCGAAGAACGACTGACATAGAAAACATAGCTTTTTCAGAAAACTGTCAGGATGTAGAAGACATTTTTTTTTAATCTGATCTCAGGTCAGAATGGGTTAAAGAATTGCACCAGGCTTCCTGAACAGGTCTGACAGACAGACACCAGAATGGGGGTTCTGATCCACGCTGTCTGACAGACAGACAGACACCAGAACCAGGTTTGGATCCACACTGTCTGTCTGACTGACAGACAGACACCAGAATGGGGGTTGCCAGGTTGGATCCACGCTGTCTGTCTGTCTGACAGACAGACAGACACCAGAATGGGGGTTGCCAGGTTGGATCCACGCTGTCACACTTTAATCCCCAGGAACAACAACAAAAGTGCGATGGCCTCATTTCTTGTCTTCTTCCTGAAGACATGCTGGGTCTGATTTAGTCTTTCAACTCTTTTGGCATCAGGTACATTATTGTGTCCCTGTTTTCACTATGGCCTAAATATATATGTGAAACTTTGACAGGAAAAGACTCGCTCACCGTATAGAAAATAGAAGTAAAACTCCTTAGACTGAGACTTAAGAAAATATTTTTTTATTTTATTGTATCATGCTCATAAAGTGCTATGTGCTCAAAGTGCAATTAAAAAGCAAACATTTGGGTCCTATAAGACCTTTGTCAGTGCTGTATCATTATAGATTAAATTCAAGACATTGCGAAAAACGTTCCCTGGTTTTTTTTTATCAACATTTTCAAAGATAGAGAAAATATCAGATCTGCAAGCTCACAACACGTCGTGATGCAATGCGCTGTGAGCTTATACATCTGCTATATCTTCAATACGACAAAGTACTGTACATAGCCCATTTAGACCGGGACAGCATCTGTGTCGTTACAAAATGTGGCTTCATCGCCAAAAACACATTATTCATATTATGTCGTGCTATATGAGCTTGCAGATCTGCTATCTTTGATTCTTTTTTTTTTTTGAAAATGTGTGCAAATCTTAAAGTAGAATTCCATGCTAGAATGCTTTCTTACCTTTCTTTGAAGTTGTTACGTCCCCACCAAAGAGGTCCAGGTGTTTTTTTTGTGCAAAAACTCCTTATTGGCTATTTTCCCTACCATAAGCCCTCAATAAATTGCATTGCATTGAATGGGAATTGAATGGGGCTATGGGGTGTTATGCTAGTTCGCTTATTTCCAAAGAAAGAAGTAGTAAAGTGTGCCGCTTGGGATATTATTTACATTATGAAGAGAGGATATATACAAAGAAATTATAATTTTGAGCGATGGAAATAAGCGAATTAGCACAACACCCCATAGCCCCATTCAATTCCCATTCAGTTCAATGCAATTCATTTAGGGCTTATGGTAGGGGAAACAGCCAATAAGGAGCTTTTGCACAAAATAACACCTGGACCTCTTTGGTGGGGACGTAACAACTACAAAGAAAGATAAGAAAGCCTTTTAGTATGGAATTCTCCTTTAAAGCGAACATTTTCAACTCAATGCTTCTGGGGGTCCCTAGGAACAGAATATTTTGGCTTGAGACGGGGGTCCGCAGCCAAATACATATAATTGTGAGTGCAGGTCCTTGACGAAAGTTTAAGAACCACTGATGGTAGCAACGTTTCAGAGAGCTGGTAGGGTTTGGAAGGCATTTGTAGAATCGTCCTCTTTAGAATAGATAGAATAGAATATAGTCCCCAATCCTTTGGGGTGTATTTTGTCACATAGGCCTATATGTATACTATAAATAGTATACATTATGCACATATAGGTGAAATTCGTCCTCTGCATTTACCCGTCCTATAACAGCGAGGAGCCGTGAACAGCCTTGCATTCTAGGGCGCTCGGGGAGCAATTTGGGGGACACACATCCACACATTGTTGACCTGGCCACTAACCACTCCGCTATAGAGTGCACCGAAGTCTGACGTCAACATCGGTAGAGGGCGCAAATCCACAGGTTCATGGACTTTTTATTTGCATTATAATAATCCCCCATAGGGGGGATTTTTAGATCGCCTCATATAAGAACTGTGTTCTTCACACTCATATGGATATGAAGAATCAACTGACTGAGAGAAAACGCTATTGTTACCGCTACTGAATTAGTTACATTTTCGCTAGAAGCTAGACTGTATCATATATGAGTGACTGACTGTTGCAAACGATACAGAGACACCTCCCTGACAATAACGCAGAGACAGCTTTTGTTTATTTCTGGACCACAATGCTTATAGTAGACGATATAGAGGCGTATATTTTCTGTTCAGTTTTCAAAATATATTCCCTTCAAAAGCTGTGAGCACAAATATTCTGACGCACGTGGTATCCGTTGTAACACTTTAGTGAAGTAAAGGCAAAAAATACAAGTGGTACAAAATGTCTCAATAAAGTTACATGGTGAGATAACATGAGAGTGGTTACTGTGGTAGAAATAATATGTGCTCTCTCTACTGCAACTTCACAGCTTCTGACAAGCTCAAACAGGAGGACAGGAGGGTAACTTATACATCAAAGAAAAGGAGCACCAATCACAAGCATTCAATCAAGACTGACCAATCTAAGCAAGGCAGTAAAAAGAGTACTCTGCTGCACTAATTAAGTGATCACACTGTTGCATAGAATAGGCAATCAACATCAAAGCAATTAAGGTCATCATGACATGACCTCATAAAGTGGCTCTTACATTATCCGCCCCTAATTGGTTACGCAATACTTAAGCAATTATCAAATTCACAAAAAATACTAAGAGCCAGGTAACATAAATCTAATAAGCATGCAATAAACAATTCTATTCTAATAATCATTTGTCTTCGTCTTCACACTGCTTCTTGCAGCAAGCACAGCTTCTGTATCGGCCTCTCCAGCGTGCTGGTTTTCGTTTGCAGCTTCACTTTGCGCACCGTTCCGCTGGAGTCAGGTATGGTTTGGATAATTCTTCCCATTGTCCAGGTGTTTCGTGGGGCTGAATTGTCAACCACGAGCACTACATCTCCAGTCATGAAGTTTCTTTTCAGCTTTGTCCACTTCTGAGGGATCCAAAGTCTTTGTCTCAGCAGCGACAACATGTAGTTGCGTCCGCAATGTCCAATTATTTCGTGAACATCTTGCAAGATGAGAGTGGCAACTCTGGAGTGCTTTGAGATGATCGCTGGATGCTTTGCCTCCTCTGGCAGAGCGGATCTGTTCAGCCGTCCTCCAACTCTCAACATGCCATCTTGTAAAGTGGGGTCCAGCTTGTACAACGGACTGTTTCCTTTGATTGACAGATTACTGCAGAGAGCCTTCAGCTCTTCAGGAAAGCTTTGACCTTGACTGTATCGGATGATTTCTGCTTCTGCATCTATCAACTGTTCCAAGGTAAGTGTTCTCTTTTCCAAAGTAGATTTGTACTTTTCCATGTGCTGTTCGATAAGCACCTTCTGTTTCTCTGGATCCTTTTCCAACTGAAGTATTGAGCTTTGTAACTCTTTTCTTTCAGAGTCAGGCTTTTCTTCAGCTGTGATAGTATTCACTGTGACGTTCTTGACCTCTGGGTCGTTTTGCAGGTTTTGAGTCACGTTGTCTGGTCTCTGTGGCCATTCACTTTCTGGCTGCAACAGAAACTGTGGCCCGTTCAACCATGTTTCACTTTCCATCAAGCTCTTGGCGTTCATTCCTAAGCTTTTGTAGTCATCAGGAAACACTGCATTCCTTCTCAGTTTGTTCTTCAAGCTAGTAGCTCGCTGTTCTGCCACACAGTGGTTGTTTGGCATTTTAGCTTCTTTGTTCCTCAGCGGAAGTCCAACACAGTAATGTCCATCCACACATTCTGTGGTCTCTTGCACTGACAGCATAAACTTTTTGTCTTCCTGAGACATCTCTTCCTTGTCATCATAATGACGTTCTGGAAAGTCTTTGTAATACTGCTGCACCAATAACTGTTCTACTTCCAACACTGAGATACGGTTGATGTTGTAGTGATCTGTCGTATTTTTGGAATGTTCGTTTTTGTTCTTTGCAGGTCCACACACCATCCAGCCAAGTACAGTCTTAACAGCATAGGGTCCTTCTTCTCGACTATTAATTATGTGCCACGGCTCCATTGCCTTTGAATTGTCGGCTCCTATGAGAAGGCCCACATCTGCGTCAATGTGTGGTAGGCATACTTCATTCAGGTAAGGCCATTTTCGCAGGTGATGTTGACTGGGTATGTTCTCTTTCTGAACCGGGATGCTATCGTGTGTGTAGACTTTAGGTAACTGAAGAAACGTACTCTCCTCCAAACCACACACCTCCAGGTCAGAAATCTTGTAACTGTTAACCAGCTTCGGTCCATCTGGTTTATCTTGGCCCATTGTGCTCAATAGGATCTGAGTCAGATTTCCTTTTAAGTCCAGCTTCTTTCTGAGCTCCTCTGTGCAGAACGTCGCTGTACTGCCAGGGTCCATAAAAGCGTATGTGTTTACAGACCTTCCACTGCTACAGGACTTGACTTTCACTGGCACAATTGATAGCATACAATTGGTCTCTCCGCCCCCGGTGTAGCCAACTATTTCTTGTGGAACAGATCTTTGAGTGCCTGTGATGTCTTCGCTCAAAGTGCTGTCATTACTTGTTGACACATTTGTTTTAATGGCTTCCTTCTCTTGATGAAGAATGTCTGGGTGTCTACCTGAGCACTGTTTGCATTCCATCCTCTTCATGCAAGTTTTACTGAGGTGCCCTTGCGTTAAACATCCAAAACAAAGGCCTCTTGTCTTTACGAATTCAACACGATCTTCGTGTGCTAGCCCTTTAATTTGTCTGCATGATTCCAATGTGTGATTCTCCTGACAGAAAATACATGGGGTCTCGAAGGCGTTTGCTGCTTTAGTTGGATTAGCATGCTTAACTGTTGCATCTGGCTTTTTCTGTTCTACAGACACATTGGTAGCAAAGCTGCTTCTATTTGGTCCACTATTGTCAGGTTTTCCCCTTTCCTGGCTTTTCGCTGCTGTAGATGTGCGACTGTCTTGGAGGTCTCCAAAGAGTGGATCCATTGCTACTTTAGCTTGACGCTCAATGTAGTTTACAAGATCAGCAAATTTTGCTCTGTGTCCTCTTCTTTCCATGACTTGGAATGCTGTGTCACGCCATCTTTCCCTCATTTTGTATGGCAATTTGGATACCAACATCCTCATATTTGTGGGATTATCCATTTCCTCCATAAATGCCACATCTTCCATTGTGTTACGACAGCCAGTCAGGAATATAGCATACGTGTTCAGTGCTTTTCCATCTTCGGATTTTATTTGTGGCCAATTCAGAGCTTTGTCAATGTAAGCACTAGCAATCATCAACTCATCTCCGTAATGTCTCTCAAGCAGTCGTTTTGCTTCCTTGAATCCTCTGTGCGGTGGCATGTGTTCGCAACTACGCACAAGGTCTTGTGGTTCTCCTGCAGTGTACTGTTGCAAGTAATATAACTTGTCCTGGTCATCATCAGTTCTCTGTTCAATTGCTTGTTTGAAAGCTCTGATAAACGATCTATATGTAAGTGGATTACCTTTAAACACTGCAATCTCTTTAACTGGAAGCTGGGCCATGGACTGCTGCTTAACTAGCAGTTCAGTGATTGCATTCTGCTTCTCCATTACATGAAGAATGCCATCATTTCTTCTATCAAGCTGTTGCCTGTCATTGATGTCTGTGTGCCTTGGCCTCACATGTTGTGTCTCTGTAACTTGTGGTAACTTGGTTGTGACCTTGCTTCTAGCTACAGCTGTGTTAGTGATTGGATGGCTTATTGTCTCTTTTTTTATTCGAGCTTTGCTTGACACATGTGAGCGATCATACATTTTATTTTCTTCCTTTGCTTGGGCTCTTCCTGCCACATGTGAGTGGACATAACTGTTCATGCCATCCCTTTCTTCATACTGACTCAGTACTCTCACTTCAGCTCTTTGTTCAGCGATCTCTGTATACAAGTTCAGCTTGTCTAGCTGGGCTTTCAGACGTGCTACGTCCAATTCCAGCTTCTGTTTCTCCTCTAAAGCTGAGGCACGTTCAACCAATGCAGCTAGCTTTGCTTCTTTAGCAGCTCGAACTGATGACCGAGTGGATATGACAGATGTGCGTTCACTCCGTTCAGCAACTGAAACCTTTGAATAAACTTGCGATGCACTATCATCAGGTCTTATATCATCCTCCACTTCCTCATCAAGTGCTGGATGCTCCTGATCTGACTCGCTTACATGCAAAGCATCCATCCATTGCCTAGCTGTGTCTTTAAACTGAGTTATATTCAGCATCTTAGGTTCAAACCAGTTTCTTATATCAGCATCTTTTTCTTCCTCAGGCAGAATATCTCCTATCTGCCTAGTGAGCTCTTCAAACTCAGCAACAAGAGTATTGACATCAAAGTTCACAATGCTTTGCACTGTGTGCAGATTGGCCGTATCACTCATCAGACTTTCAACTTCCTTCGTTTTAGTGGTTATTTGGGCTAATTTTCCTCTTCTAGCTCCAATAAGCCTATGCAGTTTATCCTCCAAAGCTTTCTCAGTTGGTTTACTCATTCTTTTAGATTCCATTTCCATGTCATATTTCTCTTTGTCTTCAGCCATCTTGTCAGAAAAACAGTGCGTAAATTGTATGCAAAAGAATAAAAAGTATTTACTTCTTCTCTTCAGACAACATGCATAACAATTTCTGAACACGCAGAGTCTTCAATAGCCACTTGTTTTACACAGAGAAATGAATAAAGTCACTGGGTAGCTTGGGTCAAACCTCAAAGGCTGTAGGATTTAACAGCTGAGAATCTGTTCTTTTCTTCTTTACCTTTGAAGTTGTTTTCTATCCAAATGAGTGTCATTGTTCCACTGAGTTGTGTTGAAGAAGTCCTCCCAACGATATCCAAAAATTGGCTGGTAATTATCCTGGAATCCAACAATGTCCATAATGTCCTTAAATCTTCAGGCGATCCAAAGAGCGATTATTTCTACTAAATATAGAGGCGTATATTTTCTGTTCAGTTTTCAAAATATATTCCCTTCAAAAGCTGTGAGCACAAATATTCTGACGCACGTGGTATCCGTTGTAACACTTTAGTGAAGTAAAGGCAAAAAATACAAGTGGTACAAAATGTCTCAATAAAGTTACATGGTGAGATAACATGAGAGTGGTTACTGTGGTAGAAATAATATGTGCTCTCTCTACTGCAACTTCACAGCTTCTGACAAGCTCAAACAGGAGGACAGGAGGGTAACTTATACATCAAAGAAAAGGAGCACCAATCACAAGCATTCAATCAAGACTGACCAATCTAAGCAAGGCAGTAAAAAGAGTACTCTGCTGCACTAATTAAGTGATCACACTGTTGCATAGAATAGGCAATCAACATCAAAGCAATTAAGGTCATCATGACATGACCTCATAAAGTGGCTCTTACAGACGATATTAAGATCACCCCATGTTATTCTCCATAGAGAAATTACTTCCGTGAACCAGGGGGGAATGGAGAGGATGAGCGAGTTACGTCTACAATGAGATCTACAAGCATTTGTAGATCTGCCATTTTTGAAAAATCTTGAAAATGTGCAAATCTTTGAATATACAGTATATTATTTCAGAGCGAACGTTTTTAACTTGAGTCTTTGCTTTCCGGGGAAGGTCCCTGTATGGAACAACATATTTTCAGATGGGGGTCGATAGGCGGCCAAATACATATAGATTTGGGGACCTTGACATGAAAAAGGTTGAGCACCACTGACATGAAAACATAGTTATTTTTTAGACAACTGTCAGGATTTAAAATCTGTGTCACCTCTGTGTGTGTGTGTGTATGTGTATGTGTGTGCGTGTGCGTGTGCGTGTGCGTGTGCGTGTGCGTGCGCGTGCGTGTGCGTGTGTGTGTGTGTGTGTGTGTGTGCGTGTGTGTGTGCGTGTGTGTGTGTGTGCGTCATCCTCAGTGTTCCTGGCCATCCCTGTGGCGGCAGGAGGAGACTCTCCCAATGTGAAGTGTGAGGGAATCTACAAGGACTTCTCTGACTGCGTCCTGGAGCTGGGAGACAGCATGGACAACTACCAGGAGAACGTCACCAGTGAGAGGGGAGTGGCGGCCGTGTGCAGGTACAATAAAACACTGACAACCAGGTACCATAAAACACTGACAACCAGGTAAAACAAAACACTAACAACCAGGTACAGTAAAACACTAACAACCAGGTACAATACAACACTAACAAGCAGGTACCATAAAACACTAACAACCAGGTACTATAGAACACTAACAACCAGGTACAATACAACACTAACAACCAGGTACAATACAACACTAACAACCAGGTACAGTAAAACACTAACAACCAGGTACTATAGAACACTAACAACCAGGTACAATACAACACTAACAACCAGGTACAATACAACACTAACAACCAGGTACAATACAACACTAACAACCAGGTACAGTAAAACACTAACAACCAGGTACAATACAACACTAACAACCAGGTACAGTAAAACACTAACAACCAGGTACAATACAACACTAACAACCAGGTACAATACAACACTAACAACCAGGTACAATAAAACACTAACAACCAGGTAGCTCTGGTCCATAGCCTTCTACTGGTTCAGTATAAGGGCTATGGGACTTTCGGTTTTAAATCTCAAATCGAAATCAGACCAGCCTCTCCTCCTTAGCGTAAATAAAAATAACTTTCCTTAGTGGACGCACAAAGTATTGAATAGATAGGCTGACCTTTTGGTCGAAACGTGTAGGTCCTGTTATTTATTTGCCTCGCTCATCATCAAATAAACTATTTAATTTTTCACCAAAGACGGATCCGAGTGCCTTGGATTCTTTTCTTTTCAAGTCTGCAATTCACACTTTGACAAGCAGTACAACTTGGAGGAAGGATACCTTTCGTCTATAAAAGTATTGAACTTTGTAAATACTCCTTTAAAAAAAGTTAAAAAAAAGCACCTCAAAATTGTACTTACAACAGGTATGTACGGTACTTGAGTAAATGTACTTCATGGTACAGTCACTTTCCACCACTGAGTGCGAGACAGTGAGAGACAGACTGACATCCTAACGTCCTTCCGTCTGTCCTCAGTGGACGGACACCAAGTGGCTGAGCTCAGCATGTCGTGATATGACGTTGTGGTGCATAGCGGTATATGTAAAGCGTATAGATTAATGTGTGACTGAGTGAAATGGCAGGTCGACATAAAGGCATTCATCACGTTATACGTGACAGAGAACACCGGGATAGAAAGAGAACAGATGTATGTACTTATCTCCGAGGGAGAAAAACACAAGTAGTGAATGTTGGGGCTGAAACACTGGAGCCATACACACTTCTAAATAATTTATGACCTTGCTGCAGCGGTAATGAAATTCAGAAGAGAGAGATGTGGTTTTTTTGGTGTGTGTCATTGTTAGTGCGTAGCTCTCTACACCACCCGCCGCAGTACGGAACATCCAAGTTGAAACACATCTATATATCCCTGAACAGTGACTGTAGTGTAGAGTAGACGATGCCGCAGTGTTTTTAGCACCCGACCACAATCACGGGGCGGGCCGATAAAACATTCGTGTTCTTTTCTGCTGTGTCGAAAACGAAATGGCACACAGTGTGGTACAGCATAACAGCAAGGGTAAAGTTCCTGCCCATGCATCACCATGGAGACTTGAACCCTAGGGTAGGTACCCTCACATGTTCTCCCCGTGTCCCCTATAGGGTAGGTACCCTCACATGTTCTCCCCGTGTCCCCTATAGGGTAGGTACCCTCACATGTTCTCCCCGTGTCCCCTAGGGTAGGGACCCTCACATGTTCTCCCCGTGTCCCCTATAGGGTAGGTACCCTCACATGTTCTCCCCGTGTCCCCTATAGGGTAGGTACCCTCACATGTTCTCCCCGTGTCCCCTATAGGGTAGGTACCCTCACATGTTCTCCCCGTGTCCCCTAGGGTAGGTTTACCCTCACATGTTCTCCCCGTGTCCCCTAGGGTAGGTTTACCCTCACAAAAAACATGCAGTAATCCTGGTCTCTAAACTGCCTCCCCCTAGCAGGGTCATGTAATGTGATCTACCACCTGCACAGCCTTTTGGGCAGCCCTGCTATAGAGGGTATATGCGCATGTATAAAGTGAGTGGCAAAGTGAGTTTAACGCCAGTCGCAGTCAGCAATCAGTTAGGACTTTTCTGTTTGGATGTATGGGCTGTCAAGGCCAGAAAGTAGTTTATTTTATTTATGTATTGATTATTTTGCAGTGTACACTGACTGTACAGTATATGTGGACCATGGTGACATTGATCAATTTTTGATAAAAAAAGCTTCTAATATATTATTTAGGCCCCAAAATCTATAAATCTCACACTATTAATTAAGGCAACCGGCCGGTTCCCACACGCTGCACAATGTTTGCCCTTGTTTTTGACCCTCTAAATGTCACTGTCTCTTAACCCATTTTGGGGCGGGAACCCCTTTTGGTGTTAGCATTATGTTATGCTTTAGCTATTGAAAAATAGCAGACCTACGAGCTTGTAGGTCTGCTATTTTTGAAGAACGACTAACATAGAAACATAGCTTTTTCAGAAAACTGTCATTTTCAAACAGACATTTTTAGAATCTGATCTCAGGTCAGAAAGGGTTAAATTGCGGAGCCCCATCTGAACCTTATTTTTTTGTGTCTTTCCCATATATGTTTATATATATTTATAGCCACTGGGAGGCGTTCCACACGTGCGCCCTCACCGCGCTCTCCGACTGCCAGGAGGAAGTGGGGCCCATCTGGGAGACCCTGAGGGAGGACTCCAGGAAGATCCGCTTCCAGGGGAGCCTGTTCGACCTGTGCAGCCCCTCCTCCGCTCCCCCCAGCCTGCTGCGCTCACAGCTGGCCCAGGGTCTTCCCCCCTGGTCCTTCCTGCTCGGCTGCAGCACGCTCCTAATGACTGGCTCCATCTGGGCGTCCACATAAGACCACCGCCCCCGCACCGTCCCCCCTCCCATCTTCATCTAACCTCGCCTCACCAGGCTTTCCACCACCTCGGAGGAAAGCCTGGTCTCTGTTTCAAAAGTCTGTATGATCCTGTCGGGAGCGGACGATATCGCTACGTGTTGTAGTATTGTTTTGTAGTCGACAGGCAGGAACAACAGGCGGCAACTTTATTGAGGGAAAAGGTTCCTTCCTTTTCCCTCAATAAAAGCTCTCGTAGCCTGTAGCTTTTATTGAGAAAAAAGGAAGGAACCTTCCTTTTCCCTCAATAAAGTTGTTGTTCCTGCCTGTCGACTACAAAACAATACTACAACATGACGTAACGATATCATCCTGATGACTACAAAACAATACTACAACATGACGTAACGATATCATCCTGATGACTACAAAACAATACTACAACATGACGTAACGATAGCATCCTGATGACTACAAAACAATACTACAACATGACGTAACGATATCATCCTGATGACTACAAAACAATACTACAACATGACGTAACGATATCATCCTGAGGACTACAAAACAATACTACAACATGACGTAACGATATCATCCTGATGACTACAAAACAATACTACAACATGACGTAACGATAGCATCCTGATGACTACAAAACAATACTACAACATGACGTAACGATATCATCCTGAGGACTACAAAACAATACTACAACATGACGTAACGATATCATCCTGATGACTACAAAACAATACTACAACATGACGTAACGATAGCATCCTGATGACTACAAAACAATACTACAACATGACGTAACGATATCATCCTGATGACTACAAAACAATACTACAACATGACGTAACGATATCATCCTGATGACTACAAAACAATACTACAACATGACGTAACGATATCATCCTGATGACTACAAAACAATACTACAACATGACGTAACGATATCATCCTGATGACTACAAAACAATACTACAACATGACGTAACGATATCATCCTGATGACTACAAAACAATACTACAACATGACGTAACGATATCATCCTGATGACTACAAAACAATACTACAACATGACGTAACTATATCATCCGCTCCCGACAGGATCATATCCCCTACATGCAATGGTGCCCAGGCTAACGGTGGAGAGGAGGAGACCACCAACCCCCACACCGCCCCCGCCATCTTCCCAGAGCACTTGCACATTCCTCGGGGTGTTGGTGGTGACGTCCTCCTATTATAGCCAAGGATTTCAGAGTAATATTTCAGTAGGCCATATCGTTGCATTCGCGGGATTACGTTGACCACTTTAACCCCATGGCGTCCCTAATATTCTTGGGCTTGTTTTTTTGTTTTTAAATATAGGGCTTAAGAAGGTTAGGTTAGCACAGAGCCATAGATGACTTTGGCACCTCTCATTCGTTTTCACTCTGTGGATTTCATGGCCAAACAACCCATGTATGTACTCTGTGCATTTCACATAGTCTTAATCTAATCAGTGCAAAGTCTATAGTCAGATAGCTGTCTCCGAGTTAGCAACATACCATGTGTGTCTATAGCCCAGAGCCCTAAACCACAGAGCCCTAAAACCACAGCTTATTTTATATAAAGAAAGCCCAAGAAATTATCTGAGAAATTATCACATTATTTACAAGCGATAAGAGTCATGTATCTCATATAAGTTATATATAGTAGGTGAATAAGATAATATATTATAGATACATTATGAAATCATGACCCATAGTGTGAGTGAGGGGTTTGGCCAGCATATATGACTGAAACAAAAGCTATAGTCTCGTATTTCTGCCTATTTATAAAGCACAGCAATATTGATTTGGGGTTGTTGTTAAGGCTATAGTTCTAGAACTTTGTGTTTAAGTGACAATCATTCAAGACAGAGAAACTTGACGTTCTATCCCCCAAATACCCCTATGAAGACACCAAAAAGACAGACACACACACACACAGACACAGACACACAGACACAGACACAGACACACACACACACACACACACACACACACACACACACACACACACACACACACACACACACACACGGTTTGTTATGGGAGTCCCAAGCACATTGAATGGAGTGGGAAAGTTCACGTTGTATGGACGTTGGCGGATACTGTAACTCCCAATATAATAATAAGCACATATAGATATGATCTCTACAGCACAGCAATGTAATATAGAGTACAGCACATACCGTATAGGGGTAGACCAGTGGTTCTCAGCCTGTGGGTCAGGGACCCCCAGGGGGGTTAGGGTTAGAGTCAGGGACCCCCAGGGGGGTTAGGGAGGGGGTCCCTCAAGAGGGAAAAGGAGCATTACTGCATAAAACATTATCAACAAACTATACTATGAAAACTGTCTAAATTGTTTTTGAGGGGGTCACCAGTTCAAAGATTATTTTTTTGAGGGGGTCACCAGTTCAAAGATTATTTTTGGGGGGGGTCACCAGTTTAAAGATGATTTTTTTGGGGTGGGGGGGGTCACCAGTTCAAAGATTATTTTTTGGGGGGGTCACCAGTTCAAAGATTATTTTTTGGGGGGGAGTCACTAGTTCAAAGATAATTTTTTGGGGGGTCACCAGTTCAAAGATTTTTTTCTTTCCTTTTGGGTGGGGGGGGTTCACCAATTCAAAGATTATTTGGGGGGGGGGGCTAGAGAACCACTGGGGTAGATGTCACTGCTTCACTGACACATCCAGCGTATGCAACAAGAGTATTACAAAGCAATGACTACATACCGGTAGACATACAAAATAGAGTCAAATCCTTAGTTAATTCTACTCTGAAGGGTCCATTTGTACTCTCTCAAGAGACATAAATGGAACTAATGATTTTACCTGTACATACTCATACAGTGTACACTATCTCATTACAAATACAATATAATTTATTTATACCAACATGCACAACTGTTCTCTGATAATATATAACATTTTTATGTAGCTATGTAATGGCTGTTTACTTACAGCCGCTTAATTGCGGCTATAATATTATTACATGTTTGGAAACATTTTAAGTTAAACTAGGTATAAACACACATTCCAAATTGTTGCCCAATTAAGTTATTGAAAATTGTATGGTTATCTTTTTTTTTATTGAAATACTTTATTAAAAATTCATTCAGCAGAAATGCATGATCGTTTTTTTCCACCAAAACAATATTTTGTTGTTTTGTACCTCGGCCACAGTATTGTTGTACGCATGCTAATTATAGGTTAGACTTTTTACATAAACTGTTAGTTGTAGTATTGTTTCTTTCTCCACACAGGGACGTGCAAATCCCACAAAGAGGGACAAAAATAGTGAAAATAGAAGATCTACATTCTACAAGCTCTGAACGTCGCGCTGCGACGCG
Organism: Protomyctophum bolini; assembly: GCF_963924005.1. Classification (NCBI taxonomy): domain Eukaryota; kingdom Metazoa; phylum Chordata; class Actinopteri; order Myctophiformes; family Myctophidae; genus Protomyctophum; species Protomyctophum bolini. The sequence continues at coordinate 3,848,023 of NC_137863.1, read as the reverse complement.
TTGAGGGCTTGTAAGATCTTCTATTTTCGAGACGCAACCCAGAACCCTTTAGCTTAGTGGAAATGCAGTGTGTGTGACATGGATTTATAAACACATTTGTTCAACGCAAAAATGCTGCATTCAAGTTCAGGGAGACTTTGGGGTTGAAAAAAAGCAATTCTCCTGAATCCTGCCTTCCGGCATATAATATACAGTATAGTATGCAAGGAAAGGAGAGGAGGGAATTTGCATTTTTCTTCCACCATAGGGTGCGTTCGGAAATGCGCCCTGAACGCACTGGTGTGCAGCTCTCTTGTCGTTCGTTTATTCAGTGCACTCGGTGCGTTGTCGTTAGAAAATTCCAGTGAGTTGTGCACCGGGTGTGCCGAGTGCCCGCACTGAGCGACCCTACCCTGAAGCTGGGGTCGTCCACTGAGCGACCCTACCCTGAAGCTGGGGTCGTCCACTGAGCGACCCTAACCCTGAAGCTGGGGTTGTCCACTGAGAGACCCTACCCTGAAGCTGGGGTCGTCCACTGAGAGACCCTACCCTGAAGCTGGGGTCGTCCACTGAGCGACCCTAACCCTGAAGCTGGGGTTGTCCACTGAGAGACCCTACCCTGAAGCTGGGGTCGTCCACTGAGCGACCCTACCCTGAAGCTGGGGTTGTCCACTGAGAGACCCTACCCTGAAGCTGGGGTCGTCCACTGAGAGACCCTACCCTGAAGCTGGGGTCGTCCACTGAGAGACCCTACCCTGAAGCTGGGGTCGTCCACTGAGAGACCCTACCCTGAAGCTGGGGTTGTCCACTGAGGGACCCTACCCTGAAGCTGGGGTCGTCCACTGAGCGACCCTAACCCTGAAGCTGGGGTCGTCCACTGAGCGACCCTACCCTGAAGCTGGGCCGGGTCGTCCACTGAGCGACCCTAACCCTGAAGCTGGGGTCGTCCACTGAGAGACCCTACCCTGAAGCTGGGGTCGTCCACTGAGCGACCCTACCCTGAAGCTGGGGTCGTCCACTGAGCGACCCTACCTTGAAGCTGGGGTCGTCCACTGAGCGACCCTAACCCTGAAGCTGGGGTTGTCCACTGAGCGACCCTACCCTGAAGCTGGGGTTGTGTGATTCGTGTGAATGCGTCACAGCTGTGGTCGTTCGTAAATAAGGCGCACTGAACGCACTCTGTGACGTCACCGCCCACCACACTCAACAAACCGACCACATTCCCGGTGCGCATTTCCGAACGCACCCATAATAGTAAACGCTGCATTCGTGGTCTGGAAAGGGCAGTTGTTTTACAGACGGGTAAAAGGGGCACTTGAATGTCTATGCGTGTGCATGTCCCTGTATCCACGTCATTCTACCCCCGATCAGCATGCATCCTACTGGTCGTTTAATGATATTTTCTTTGTGATTCAGAAGTGATAGAATCGTGTCACACAGTGTGTATGACTATGTGTGTGTGTCCGTCTGGTGGCACGTTATGGAAATAAGAATGACTTGTACTTTACTGTCCTCAAAAGCATGAGCAATATGTATGGTTAAAAATCCTAAAGAGGAAGCTTTTCCCTTCCTTATGCAACTAAACTACTAACTATGGGGAGAAAACAGAGCATGAACACCTCGACCACATTAACGTAGTCCTGTTCAATAAAATGACATTATTATGGTTTTTGAAGGAACTTATTACTATACCGCAGAATCAGAGAAACGTTTTCAGAACACTACTGAATGTACAAATGGAATATATATATTACCCACCGTTGTCTGTAGTGTACACACAACCCAAGACAATGTGCACTATCATCAACACAGGTCTGTATTGCATTGCAAAGTTATGTTTGTAATAATAAAGCAATAAAATGACGAATATTCCTGTGCTCTCTTTTTTTTTAACCTATATGCTAAACCTATAAATATCAATGTACTAATACAGCACACTGCAATAGAGGCATCCCCCTCGAGCTTATGTTTCATCAGAAAGACTTGAACTATACACATTAAACGCAAATTTTAATTCTAAAAATGTCAGTTTTCTGAAAAAGCCTATGTTTCTATGTCAGTCGTTCTTCGATTTTTCTAAAATAGCAGACCTACAAGCTCGTAGCGCGCCACTCGGTGGCGCGCTACGAGCTTGTAGATCTGCTGTTTTTCAATAGCTAAAGCATAACATGATGCTAACACCAAAAGGGTTTTCAAAAAACGTTTGCCATTTGTAATAATACATGAAATATGAAATACATGTTGTGTGGTTTCATAACATATCTCCATAGAGAGTATATATAGTTAATTACTGTGCAGCGATGACTCATACATAGGTCAGTACAGTAGTGTTTATAAATTATTATACATAATGCCGGTAATAATCCTGACAGCATGGTTCCTTGTTTAGTTTCCCCCGTAGCGGAGCCTGGCGGGGGGGCTCAGCCACTTAGTGCACAGACCATCTGCTCCTTGAGAGCGTACGTGAGGAGGACGACGACGAAGACGCAGGTTCAAATCCCACCCCCCCCCCCCCCGCGTGCGTTTGTCTACTTAATTGTCTCACATGTCTGTCCTCCAGTGTTGCCAGATTGTGTGAGAGAAATAATAAGCAACAGGGTCTATGAAAACAAGAGACTAGGCTATTTTCCACAAAAAAAATGATATTTTGGGGGGTCCCTGGCACAATTTATTTTATATGCAAGGTGACTAGGGTCCTCCCTTGGGCAAATACATCAATCTGTGGATTCTTGTGTGAGAATCACTGGTTTACTTTAAACCATACATGGGCAACTGGCGGCCCCGGGGGCCACATGTGGCTCCCACCTTTTCCCTTAATGTGGCCCTCAGGTTAATATTTCAGCTGTATACAATTTTGAAGCATGCAAACATGACATGCTTTAATTACTTCAGTCTAAATTAGTAGCTCAATGAGTAGTATTAAAATATTGTCATTTTTATGTCCAATGTATTGAAGGCATTAATTTGAAATTAAATTAAATGTAACTTTTTAGGATTCTGAAGCTCACAACGCATCACACTGTGATGCATTTTGAGCTTGTAGATCGGCTATTTTTGCGAAGACACATGCAATGTGGCCCCTCTGGAGTGAGTGTGGAATCATAGTGGCCCCCCTCTCCATCGTCAAAGTTGCCCACCCCTGCTTTAAACAATATTAGAAAACAAGCCCAAAATAAGCAAAAAAAAACGCAACCAGCAACTACCAATAATTAAAGAACTTTACAGATAAAGAAACCAAAGGTCGCTTATAATAATAAGCCGACATGGCAACACTGCGCTGTCCTCTCTCTCTCTCTCTCTCTGTCCTTGGTTTCCTATGTCTCTCTACCTACACCGGCCTATAATTATATCTGGAATACAAACAACAAACAACAACACAACTTAAATAATGAGCACTACATTTAGCATTTGTCAACACGGCTGCGTCTCAGCGTCTCGTTAGCACAAAGCCCATCTGTTCGGTTCCACCTGGGCTTCTTTCCACCAGGATGTGAGATGATGGGATCATCAGGGCCCCGGGGAGGAGGAAGTACTAAAAAACGTTCGCTCTGAAAGAATATATATTCAAAGATTTGTGCCGCAGTTTCACGATTTTTCAAAAATAGCAGACCTACAAGCTCGTAGCGCGCCACTCGGTGGCGCGCTACGAGATTGTATTTTTCAATAGCTAAAGTAGGCTATAACATAATGCTTAGTTAAAACACCAAAAGTGGTTCCCGTCCAGAATATGTTAACTTAAATAAAAGAAGCAACATACTACTTTTATAAATACTACTCTGTCACAGTCCGTCAAGTACATGTGTCTGTGTCTCAAAGTAAAAAAAATTACTTTGAGAAAAAGCTCAAAACGTATTGGCAAATTGTACTTAAAAGGTCAGAGATTAAAATAGAGTGCATTTTGCATCCCAAAACTCAGTTTATAGTTAACGGACCTCTGCATCCATGGGAGGCACTACTGTACTGTTTTTTCTTCTGTGTTCTACATGAATATAACCACATTATAACCATATAAAATGAAATGGGAGTTAAATGCTGCAATTTGTAAAAATTAGCAAAATATGACTCGTAACGTCGCTGAAGTGGGACTCACCTAAAAGACCATCCCTCCATTCTGGGACTCAACCGACTCATTACATTGAAAACCTATTTATTTACATCACTGAAAGGTTTCAAAATGTAAGTACAATTTGATGCCAATCTTTTTGAAAATAGCAGATCTGTGAAATGAAAACTATCGAAGAGACCATGACTAAAAACTAAAATTTGCTGCCAAAAACAACCAGTCAGTTAAAACCTAACACAAAATATTGACTGTGTACAATATAGCTATCTTTGACTTCTTTGACATCATGGTAAGCAGCGTGATGTGGTAGCTAGTTGTTCATCAGCCATGGTTTCCCCAAACATGAGATTAATATTCATGGAGATGAAGATGAAGGGAGACACGACGACAGTACACTCATGTTATGAAGTGAGACACGATATTATTCATAATTCACAAATGGCTTGACCTTCTAAAACTCTGCTTTAAAAAGAGGCTGTCGTGACTCGTCAGTAAGATCTGCATGATGCCCTGAATGGAGAATATCTAAGTGTATTAAAATGAGCATATTATTCATACATAATAATTTCTCCCCTATTTAGATGTCAAGTGCAGATCTACAAGCTCATAGCGCGCCACCGAGTGGAGCGCTATGAGCTTGTAGGTCTGCTATTTTTTTTTAAGTCGTGAAAATGTGTCGCAAATTTGGAATACCGGTATATATTTTTCAAATCTTTGCTTCTGGGGGGGTTCCTGGAATAACTTATTTTCAGATGGGGGGTCGGCGGCCAATTACATATCATTTTTTGGGGTCCTTGACATGAAATATTGAGCACCACTGATACAGAAACATGAGGTATTTCACACGCAGTGAGCACTTACTATGAGACCTAGCAGATCATGTCTGTCTGTCTGTCTGTCCGTGTGTCTGTCCCGCTATCCAAATATGGAGTGTGTTGCATCAGCAATCACTCAGCTCCATATATGGGCACAAAAGGGGCCAGGTCCACTCAGCTCCATATATGGGCACAAAAGGGGCACCATATAAGGAGTCCCCAAAGCAGCTATACGTCCAAAACCCAAATATGTACGAGCTGCGTTCGCTTCCCGCGTTTGCGCGTCTTACTCGTTAAATACAAAACATAAATGTAGATAGCATTTCTGTAGACTTAGATAGCATTTCTGTAGACTTAGATAGCATTTGATACAGACTTAGAGCATGTTATGTAGACAGCAAAGTGCATTGTATGTAGTCATAGCACGTCATAGTACATAATGTATAGCATAGTAGTATAGATGTATAGCTTATATGTATAGTTTCATTATAGATATTCCACTGTTACTTTCTTAGCTTATACGCATGTTTCATGATAAATGTTTTTATGTGATGTATTCCCATGCTTTTTTGTTCTTGCTTAATGTAAGTCGCTCTGGATTAAGAGCGTCTGCTAAATGCCCAAATTGTAAATTGTAACAGATAAATTATCATGTATTATAGGTTATGTTACCCAGCAGTACATGAATTAAAATAATCCACACATTTTACTAGCTGCAGCATTAAAGTTATGAACACATTACTAATTAATAATTCATAATTACTAACGCATTACTAATTGAAATGGGCCATCGAGTACCATGAGTATAACCTTACTCGTACCGTCAACTATATTTTGATGCCAATAAAAATAAATTAACTATTACGTGTTTCTCTACATATTGCTTGTAGAGGGAGGGAAAAAAAGCATATCAATGCATCCCATTAGGGTTCACAGTATTTATTAAATATATATCATAAAAAAGCCAAATATAAGGTATCATGGTTTGAAATGATTAGTGTAAGTACAACAGCGGTTGGTTTGAACTGTTGGAGATGTTGTACAGTATGAAGCAAACTGGAGACACACTGGCTAAAAAGGAAAATGCATCATAATTCATAACCTGTGAATAATATCAACCCACCCGATGAAATGAAGCACTGTGAAAAGTCCAGACAACGGGCTTGAAAACGTAACACTGCATTTAGTCCACAAGGTAACAAGACAACTCACCCCGTTTCTGTTTTCCTCCCAGAACCTTCCCCAGTGAGGGGTGGGAGAGGCTGGACAGCAGACGGCTGGACTTTGAATTGATCTAATATAAACTTTCATGACAGCAGAACAGCACAAATATAATTTATGAAAAGCTACTACAGTGAAGTCTGTTAACAGAAGTTGTTGTATAGGATATGTGGGGGATTATCTGACGAGGTACCATTTCAGTGGGCAAAACCTTACATATAAATAATACTAAATTGTTTATAGGGTCAATATAAGTAAAATAATATAGCCTTTCCACAGGAGTATCTTTTTATATTTTTCAATAAAGTTATCCCCCTCACTGGGGAAAATTCCGGGAGGAAAAACGGGCAAGCACCGGGGTGAGTTGTCCAGTATTCGTCCACAATATACTGTAAGCAAAAAGCCACCCGCTTCCAGATCTCACACAACTACCAGGAAGAAACGTGGAATGAGAATATAATACAAAAACCTCTTTATGTGTGTTGTTAACCCATTCAAACCGGGAAAGCATTCCTGTCATTTTAGATTTTGAACCACCTTAACCACTATTATTATATATATACCGTACTTTGGCTATTTTCGAAAAATCGTGAAAATGTGTGAAAATCTTTGAATATTATACATTTTTAAAGCAATTCTTTTGGGGGGGCGCGCTACGAGCTTGTAGATCTGCTGAGTCTACAAATCCCGTTAGTTGGAGTTGGGGAACGCTCCCTGGAACTCGTGCTGGTCCCGGGACCAGTGGACGCCACGGAGAGAAGCAATGTAGTTACTATAGTTACAATATGTTTCCTATACTGTTACAGATGGGTATAGTTCCTTACTTAAATTACTATTATTCATTAAATTGACTAAATAAAATCACACAGATCACGTTGTAGTCGTATATCTTCGACGTTAATAACGTCACAGTTCAGTCTCTGCTGTCTTCGCTCCAGCATTACTGCCATTATTGCCGCTTATAACGCTTTGTCTTTTCCATTTTGCAGCAGTTCAAACATTCACTCCTCCGAGTATAAACTCCTTTTATGTGGTCCATATTTAGATCTTCACGTTGAGCATATATAAAGTCAGAAGAAGAACAACAGGGTCAAGTCAGTGAGAGAGGGTCAAAGGTTAGACTCGGGTCCTGCTGTTGAGCGGGGTCAAAGGTTAGACTTGGGTCCTGCTGTTGAGCGGGTCAAAGGTTAGACTCGGGTCCTGCTGTTGAGCGGGTCAAAGGTTAGACTCGGGTCCTGCTGTTGAGCGGGTCAAAGGTTAGACTCGGGTCCTGCTGTTGAGCGGGGTCAAAGGTTAGACTCGGGTCCTGCTGTTGAGCGGGGTCAAAGGTTAGACTCGGGTCCTGCTGTTGAGCGGGGTCAAAGGTTAGACTTAGGTCCGCTGTTGACCGGGTCAAAGGTTAGACTTGGGTCCTGCTGTTGAGCGTGTCAAAGGTTAGACTTAGGTCCGCTGTTGACCGGGATGGCCCGTAGTTCCGTCCTCATGCAGAGGTACTCCCCGGTGACGGCCATCAGGGCCATGCAGGCCACGTTGACCAGCCACCAGGACAGCGCCGGGAGGTGGGCGTTGTACACCCAGCAGCCCAGCATGTGGAAGAAGTGCACGGTGACGGTGAAGTCCAGGCACTGCTTCCCCCGGCGGATGAAGAGCCACAGGCCGATGGCGCTGTCGACGGGGGAGAGACAAGCAGGGAGGCGGAGGATAGGACAGTAACGTCAGTGACTGTTCTTTCAATTCAGTATTTTTAAGTCCGACGTCATTTTGTAGTGCTACGTTAGTACGTCCGGGTCCAAGTGGCACCAGCTCCCGTCCGCGTCTCATTGTAAATAGAAATATCTAATATCTATCTTTATTTATATTTTAGAATGTGTGCAGGCTTGAGTATGTTGAATCTAGTTTGCATTAATGAGGATTTAGTTGACACAATGAAAATAAAATGGCGATAGTATTCCATGTGGGGCAGACGGCCTGTCACACAGCCAGATTTGGGAGAGCAGCGCAGCTTTGTTGTTGCGAGGAAAGCGGTAAAAATGAGACTTTCGTGGTTGTTTACGTCTCAGATTTAGTCCGACGGAGCGTCACAGTATAACTCTATGGGGACACAAAAGCGACTCAAAAGTAGGACCAGGAAGTATCTCAGGAGGGGGCGCTCACGTCACGGCTAAACTACTGAAGTATCTCAGGAGGGGGCGCTCACGTCACAGCTAAACTACTGAAGTATCTCTGGAGGGGGCGCTCACGTCACGGCTAAACTACTGAAGTATCTCTGGAGGGGGCGCTCACGTCACAGATAAAATACTGAATGAGGACGACGACACAAGACACTGATATGAAGACAACGGCCCTCGTTTGTCAACGGAGTGTAACAAACCAGCGTATTTATTGGCGCTGTCTAAATGAACGCGTTGGGTACGGGGCAGGCTTTAGTTCCGATATAACCCTGACCGCAAGCACGGCGCACCGAATGTCGGACCGACGCATTGTCGGGAGCGACGGGTGATTTCCGCATGTCAGACCTTTGGTGTGTGTGTGTGTGTGTGTGTGTGTCTTTGTGAGGATATCATTTATGAGATAATTAAAATAAATAATAAATGATTATAAATGGAATTATAATGTATTGGAAACATAATAAAAGTACAGTATAATAAATAATACATTTGGATGCATCCTGCTCCGTATATACAACACAATGCACTGCTTTTTGAGACGATAAAGAATTTGATGATATCGTGTGATTAACGTTACATTTAGGAGTGGATAGTAGATACTGTACATGTGTCCAGATTCCTGTCAAACTGGAACGCTGCTCTGCATGTCTACAGTAACAGGACGGGCGTAGACGCAGTACAGACACAGTACAGACGCCCGTACAGACCGGCGTAGACACAGTACCCGTACAGACGGGCGTAGACACAGTACAGACGCACATACAGACGGGCGTAGACACAGTACAGACAACAGTACAGACGCCCGTACAGACGGGCGTAGACACAGTACAGACGCCCGTACAGACCGGCGTAGACACAGTACCCGTACAGACGGGCGTAGACACAGTACAGACGCACATACAGACGGGCGTAGACACAGTACAGACGCACATACAGACGGGCGTAGACACAGTACAGACGCACATACAGACGGGCGTAGACACAGTACAGACGCACATACAGACGGGCGTAGACACAGTACAGACGCACATACAGACGGGCGTAGACACAGTACAGACAACAGTACAGACGCCCGTACAGACGGGCGTAGACACAGTACAGACACCGCCTACACAACGCTCAGACCAGACGTGAGAGTTTGTCAAAAAGTCAAAGTCGCGACGGAATGGTGACAATTGTGCTCCGTACGTACACCCGTTTCTTTGGCCTCTACAACACTTTGATAGCGTCTGCTAAAAATGGCTAAATTGATAAATGAGCCAACCGACAAGGTCACAATGCATCACGACAATTTAGCTTTTTATTTAAAAAAAAAAGCCAAAATAGGCACACCAGACACTAATTTCTTTGGTAACGGTAAAAAGCTACTTATGGATATAATTCTTACCAGGTGAGTGAGTTCAGGATGAATGCCATCATGGAGAGTCGGCCCTGCATCGTAGCAACTCCGATGACCTGCAAGGAAAGAGAACAGGTTTTAAATATCTAAAGTTTAAACCCATTAAAAACATTAAAAGCATCTATTTAATTTTAGATTTGAGCTAAAAAAAAGCATTTTATACTTTGGCTATTCAATAGAATGCCTTAAATATATTCTGGGTGTCCCTGGAATGGAACAAACTATTTTGAGATGGGGGTCGGCTGCTGAATGCATTTTTAATAATTTTGAGGGTCCTTGACATGAAACAGTTTGAGCACCACTGAAACATAGAAACATACATTTAGAAGAGATTTGTATAGAATCAGCCTCAGGGTTAGAGAGACCTGCTTCAAATGTTATCAACCGTCCAATAATCACCACCAGTATGATCTTATCAAGACCATTCAATGCAGCCAGTTTGATTTGATTTTCATTTGGATCTCTTTTAGCCTTTCGGCTAATCTTCCAAGAGTCCAGAAATAAATTAAAACATAACACAATACATTATATTACATTACAAAATAGTACATTTCATTTCAAAATTACATTTCAAATTACAACAGTAAGTGAGTTAAATGTTACAACATAATAAAAAATACCTATACCTCTAATCCTCTACTCATACAGCCGCACACACTCACGCACACACAGGCACAGCATATGCCTGCCCACAGACAGATACAGTTCATTCACCTATCTATGGTGGACTATGCATGGCAGTATGTCCACATACTGAGAGAGAAGTGCAGCCATAGCAGACAAGGTCCAGACAGGTCCAAACTAAATTCTTATAGGTGCCAAGGCTCGAAAATATAAGTTGAGATGAAGAAAATGCCCAGCACTCATTATATGTCCTTTTTACATGATTTTATTTACCTCTGAGACTGAAGAAAACGTACGCGTTTCGGCCTGTTTTGGCCTTCCTCAGCGTTTGTCAAGGCCGAGGAAGGCCAAAACAGGCCGAAACGCGTATTCGTTTTCAGTCTCAGAGGGAAATAAAATCATGTAAAAGGACATATAATGAGTGCTGGGCATTTTCTTCATCTAAGTATGTCCACATACTGCCTACCGCGAGTAGGAGACTAGGAAATGCATAAGTGAAATTACTGCCACCAAAGAAAAAACATCGTTAAAACGATTTACATGGCCCCGGTTAAGACCGATATGAGGTTAAGGTAATTAGTATGGCCGGTTAAGAGTGAGGGTTATATTTAGGGTTACGGTTAGTGATAGTTAAGACAATGCGACCAACGCCACATCGGAGAACCACGTCAGTAATGTGGAAATGTGATTGGATCATGGTGTTGGGAACGGCTGATGACGCAGATTAAATCATCTGATAACACCCGAAGCCGCTAATCATCGTTTACTGTGTCTCTTAACCCATTTTGACCTGAGGACGATTCTTAAAGAATGTCTTAAAAGTTTTCAGAAAAATTCTATGTCAGTAGTACTCAACCTTTTTCATGTCAAAGACCCCCAGAATTATCTATATTTGGCCGCGGACCCCCATCTGAAAATATGTTGTTCCTGGGACCCCCCTCCCGAAGCAAAGATTTGAGTTAAAAACGTTCACTCTGAAAGAATATATATATTCAAAGATTTGAGTTAAAAGGTTCCCTCTGAGAGAATATATATATATTCAAAGATTTGCGCCACATTTTCACGAAAAGAAAAAAAAAGAAACTACAAGTTCTAAGCTTGTAGATTTGCTATTTTTCAACAGCTAAAGCACAACATAATGCTTAAAACACCAAAAATGGGGTTAACTCACCTCATAGCTGAAGATCTGATCCAGCGAGCGGTGCGTCTGCACCAGGCTGTCCACGCCGGCCATCCACAGACCCAGGAAGCTGTAGTAGATGCACTGCATCAGCACGATCTGGGACACGATGAGCACCGGGTCCCAGATGTAGCTGCGGAAGTGACTGGCCATCATGGTGGCTGACCGTCTGGAGGGTCACACACCCGGGAGGGCGTGCTGCGAGTCCAGAGAGATGTCACACACCCGGGAAGGCGTGCTGCGAGTCAAAGAGAGATGTCACACACCCGGGAGGGCGTGCTGCGAGTCCAGAGAGATGTCACACACCCCGGGAGGGCGTGCTGCGAGTCCAGAGAGATGTCACACACCCGGGAGGGCGTGCTGCGAGTCCAGAGAGATGTCACACACCCGGGAGGGCGTGCTGCGAGTCCAGAGAGATGTCACACACCCGGGAGGGCGTGCTGCGAGTCCAGAGAGATGTCACACACCCGGGAGGGCGCGCTGCGAGTCCAGAGAGATGTCACACACCCGGGAGGGCGTGCTGCGAGTCCAGAGAGATGTCAGACAGCTCGCCGCTCCCCTGCAGTGTAGAGAGTACGGACACTTTCAGAGCCTGAAACACAAAACGGCACTAGTTAGTAGTCAGTTAACCCTTTCTGACCTGAGATCAGATTCTAAAAATGTCTTCTACATCCTGACAGTTTTCCATTCTGACCTGAGATCAGATTCTACAAAATGTCCTCTACATCCTGACAGTTTTCCATTCTGACCTGAGATCAGATTCTAAAAATGTCATCTACATCCTGACAGTTTTCTGAAAAAGCTATGTTTCCGTGTTGTCAGTCGTTCTTCGATTTTTCAAAAAATAGCAGACCTACAAGCTCGTAGCGCGCCACTCTGTGGCACGCTATGAGCTTGTAGATCTGCTATTTTTCAATAGCTAAAGCATAACACGATGCTAACACCAAAAGGGGTTCCCGCCCCAAAATGGGTTAATGGAAAAAAAGATACACGCATTTCTGTCGGTTTCTGGCTCTATTAAAAGGCACTGGTTCCCAAACACAAATGGTTGCCCGTTATTGTGAGCGTGTAGATAAGCTATTTTCACTCGTTTGGGTGATTTGGCTGATACTTGTTTCTTTGTCTTGAGTCCTGTGTGTCTTGTGCCTCGAGTATTGCAGAGGCGTATCTACAAAATGGATTTGGACAGGCGTCCGTCCGCCTGTCCAAATCCATTTTCTGCCTGGCCAAAATCCATACACTCGGACACTGCCTTTCAGCCTTTGTATCCTACTGTCTGGCAGGTATATCTCTTTGAAAACCTTTAGTGCTACTGATGTGCGCGGGGGGGGGGGGGGGGGGGGCGACGCGACGACGACACGCACGACATTTAACACTACACACTACAACAATCGTGTTTGTAGAATGATGCTGAGGATGAAGGTCTTGACGGAGGATTCAGGGGGTTTGAGATCGTTGGAGATACCCGAGTGTGTTGGTTTTCGATTTTAGGGACGGCAACACATAATCGAAAAATCGATTATTCGGCGGCATCCCGTACCAATACATGCTATCCTGTTGCGTTCGCTCCGCTGCTGACAGGGAAGAGAAGAGAACTGATCAGCAACACAGGGAGGGGCGGGGCGGTGGGAGCAAAGGGACAGATCTTCAAATGAAAACCGCATTGAGCCGCGACACGTTGTTAGCTTGTAGCTCTGCTCTTTTTGGCGAACGACACCGCCGTTCAGAAATATAAATGTAGGTATAGAACCGCGACTATAGAATGTGCACTTGCTGTAGACAGAGACTTGTCTTTATCACGATTGAATGGTCAAATCCTGTAGTCGCACCTGTGCTACAAATTTAATTTTACAACTCGCACAGTGATATTTTTAGTCGCAAATGCGAGTACCTAGTCGCACTGTCGAGCCCTGCACACACACACTCAGGGTTGCATGCGGATCGCGCCATCTAGTCTGATAGATGTCCCATTGAGCATGGGATTCTCTGCTATTGATGTCACCAAATGGGCAAACTCTGCGGGGTCTCCCAGGCGTGAAGGGAAGGGCACTTGGCGAGCCAGGAATGATTGGACCTTTTCTGGAAGGCCAGCCAGCAGAGGTGTGGAGAACAGACCGGGTGCTATAGTGACCACTCTGATGCCCATGGGTGCAAGATCTCTTGCGATGGGTAGGGTCATTCCAACAATTCCACCCTTGGAGGCCGAATAGGCTGCCTGACCCACCTGTCCATCAAATGCTGCCACACTCGCAGTATTGACGATGCAGCCTCTGTGTCCGTCCGCACCCGGCTCGTTCTTCCCCATCTCCCCAACGGCTAGGCGAATGACATTGAAGGTCCCTCCAATGTTCACAGTGATGACACGTAGAAAGTCGTCCAGGCTATGAGGGATGTCCTTCTTGAAGTTGTACGTCTTGACAGCCACAGCGATGCCGGCACAGTTCACCGCCAAGTCCAGCTTCCCGAACCTCTCCCTGGCCAGAGCGACGGCCGACGCCACGTCTGCTTCCGACGTCACATCAGCAGGCGCAAAGGCACAGCGGTCTCCCAGGCTGGCCGCTAGGGCATGTCCGTCAGAAGAGGGGAGGTCAAGGATCACAGCGGATGCCCCATGCTGCACTAGTCTCTCTACAGTGGCCCTTCCCAGTCCAGATGCACCGCCTGTCACCAGCCCCACCATGCCCTTGATGCTCCTAATTACCATAGTTAGCTATTTGCCAGATTTTCAGAGTTTCAGTCAATTCACTCAGCCGGACGTTGCGTTTGACGTCATCCCGTTGGTCAGATCTTTTAGACTATGGTATTATCCTGATGTCAGAGTGATGTCATCCTTTTAATTTACATGTATGGAAATCCAGGTGATGACCCTATATGGAACACGTGATCGTGATGTGTTGTTGGTCCGCTCCATATATGGAGATCCAGGTGATGAGGAGTTGGTAATGTCGAGGTTGAAAATCTGGCAAATAGCTAACTATGGTAATATGGCAAATAACTATGATAATCCGGCAAATAACTAACTATGGTAAATTGGTAATATGGCAAATAACTGTTAATCTGGCAAATAACCACGGTGAAAGTCAGTGAGACTTCAGAAACTGCTACGAGGATGAATCCAGAAAAGCACCCAAGACTTGTTTACATCACTTTCAATTCATCAGAAAATTAAGATGTCTTAATCCGAGACTATATCAATCATAGATGTATTGTATCGGGTTTATTTAAATCTGTATGAAATGCGTGGAGAATATAACTGCCTTTTTAATCCATGCTGGTAAGGAATGGATCACTCACTCAAGTACTGTACAGTCAACACGTACAGCAGGCCGACAACACACGTTAGCGAGCTACTGCAGCTAGCTAGCTAGCTGTGGTCACTACTAGGGATCGTAACCATAATATGATCAGAGTCAGTCATCACACTCTGCTAAACCAAAAAACGTCACCTCTTTCTCCACGTCTTCACTGTGATTTAGCTTAGCTTTAGCCACGGTAGCTAAAGCAGTCTAACCAGGGACTGGGGTTGCAAATTAGCCTTGGCTACACAAACCCATATACATTGATTGCAACGGTTATATGTTTTTTACAACTTGATACATTGTTGTTTGTATTGTCCCTGTTAAATAAACGTATACATAAAATAAAACAATAATTAGACCCACAGACAGGTGGGACAACAAGTCAACAACACATTGACATGGTAAACATTTTAACAAGATGTTTATTTACATTCAGCGCAGTCGGTGTGATGGTGAAGGTTCCATATGGATGGTTTATGGGTCCCTCTGTCTGGACAGCAACACGGAAGTATTGTTGGACTGAAAAAGTTCTTCTTTGTTGTCGAACTACAATCTTTAAAAAGGATAAAATGTAAAGAAAGCAGAGAGATGTGCGGAGCTATAATAGTCCAACAAACAAACTATCTTTCGAGTCGCGTCTTGTGTTTTCTGGTGTTTTCTTTTTTTTTTTCCTTCCTCAACGTCAACGTTTGACCCGGATATGATCACTCACTGTTCTTCTCACTGTCCGTTTTCAAAATAAAATAAAAATAAAGTCCTGTTTTATATTTATTTATTTTTTATATCATTTCTATAATAATATATAATGAATTATTAACATACAATAATAATAATGTGTCAGAGCTAGTAAAAGTTCAACATAAACAATATTTGATG
This sequence comes from Protomyctophum bolini, assembly GCF_963924005.1. Classification (NCBI taxonomy): domain Eukaryota; kingdom Metazoa; phylum Chordata; class Actinopteri; order Myctophiformes; family Myctophidae; genus Protomyctophum; species Protomyctophum bolini. The sequence goes on along the minus strand of NC_137863.1, from coordinate 3,832,399 downwards.
TATATAAAAAAAAGAATATATATATTATCGTAAAAAGTGTGATGGTATCTTATTCTGACGGCATTTCTGGTGAGCTTCCTTGCTAGTGTTATTTATTATATTATGTTCCATATGTCTATGAGAGAGTAAATATGATGTTTTATGGACGGTGACGGCCGGGGTTGTGTGTCCATTTCGCAGAGAACTTCCAAATAGTGTGGTGAGTGTAAATCGCAGTGTAAACAACTGGTGTGCAGAGCTGCAGAAATGTCATAATAACCAAGTAATACCAGTAATACTATAGCCTATAGTACATTTTGAGGTAGGCTACAGTGTGAGACTCTATACTTTTACTTGAGTATTTCCAAATTTCAATACTTTTACTTCTACTCCACTACACCTCAATCAAAGGCAACTATTGTACAACTTTATTAGCATAGGAGCCTATTAAAGGAGTGAAGACTATTAAAGTACATTTTACCAATACTTTTGTACTTTTACTCAAGTAAATTTGGAATTCAGGACTTTTTACTTGTGAGTATTTCTACATTGCAATAGGCATATATTGATACTTTTACTTATAAAGCACAATTCTTGAGTAGCCTACTTTTTCCACTACTGGTCAGATGGTGGTAGTAGTGCACTGTATTCAGTATAGTGTCTGCTTGTGACTTGACTTGTCAGTTGTCACACAGTATGTGGCAGAAGGAAGGTTAATCTTTAGCAGAGCAGAGGGCTCTGGCCAGACACTATACTGTTGTAACAACAACAACACAGTGCTTTTCACCCTTGATCAGTAGCCTGTCGCCCTGTCCTTCAGCTGGGTATAACAGCATGATTCATTCATTTTGCAAGTTAGAGGTGATCCTCTGAGGCTGATTCTACAAATGCCTTCTAAACAAAGTAGTTCGTTGAAGATTTTTCTAAAATGTTCAAAAATAGCAGACTAGCTATAGCTTGCACATCTGCTATATTTTGCAAATATCTTAAACATTTACACAGATGCTTTCCCGTTTTTTCTTAATGCAGTATTTTGGTTTTTATACTTACCAGTAATGTGTCTTTAGGGTTGACTTGATTCAATGACCATGATGCTTAAAGGGCATGCAGCAGCTGTGACAGCGTTGTGGCAGCTCACGGAATTGAGTGTGATACGGAGAAGATTGTGGAAGTTGACATGTTTGCATCGTAAATTGGGTAAGTACTGTAATTGTATTTTCAAGTACATTCTTACAAGGAAAATGCTAAATGGACTGTATCTGATTATACAGCGCCTTTCTCCAAAGCGCTTTCTTTACAATGCATCTCAAATCTCCCATTCATTGATACACACTGCATGGCAGAGGCAAGGCACCCACACCGCCACCAACCAAAGGGTAGTTAAGGGTTAAGTGCCTTGCTCAAGGACACTTCGACAAGCAGCCCGGAGGAGCCATCGATGGAACCTTCCGGCTCTGCCTCATGAGCCTCTGCTGCTGATTAATTATCAAACTAGCAAATTATCCTATTGCCCTAAAATCTTGCACGTATACAAATTCACAAGAGGGGAACCACAAATCACTAGTTCCCTCAGTACTGTGGACGTTTACAAGAACGCTCGGCCCAAAGCACGCTCGCCCCGGGTTAAGTACGGTGACCTCGGAATGGCCGCCACCATGTATTCATAAACGTAACCTCAGTAAACTATGCCTAAACCTAACCTTATTCGGTAGGCGAGAGCTCTACTGACACTAAACTAAAACTTATTTAAACAAATACAAGAATATAGAAGAACCGCTGCGGGCGAGAGTGTTCTGGGTCCAGCATTCCGGTTAACATGTAGAATGGTTGTTGTGGCTACAGTACAAATCCACAGCATTGTGGCAATATGAAATCTTCCTCTGTGAAGTGCCCCAACGTTTCTTTATTTCTGATGTGTCCGTCTTAGGGACGGTACCATGGAGGAGGAACGCCTGCACGTCGCCCGCTCCTCTCCTCAAAGCCACGCCTTCTCGTGCTCTCATAGACGACCAGGTCGTGGTGGAGGGGTCTTTCCTGCCCCCCCACTGGCCCGTCACGGTGCGCGCCCAAATGCACAGCGAGGACGGTGACCTGTGGGAAGCACTGTCCCACCACAGGACGGACGGGACGGGCACCGTTAACCGTGAGGAGCATGGGTTTATTTGTACATCAATCAATGGTCCATAAATGGTCGTCCCAAACTCTTCTGCCTTCTGGCTCCAAAACTGTGGAAAGCACTTCCCATTGCGATCAGAACTGCAGCATCACTCCCAATCTTCCGCCGTAGTCTGAAAACCCACCTTTTCAGACTCCATCATGGCCCGTAGCACTTACCCCACCCCCTTAGATAGCATTTCTGTAGACCTAGATAGCATTTGATACAGACTTATAGCATGTTATGTAGACAGCACTAGAATTGCATTGTATGTAGTCATAGCACGTCATAGTTTTACCATATTGTTGTTATTATTTAGCTGTATATATGTGCAAATAAACTAAACTAAACTAAACTAGTACATATGTATAGCATAGTATGTATAGTTTCATTATATAGATATTCCACTGTTACGTTCTTAGCTTACGCATGTTTCATGATAAATGCTTTTTATGTGATGTATTCCCATGCTTTTTTGTTCTTGCTTAATGTAAATCGCTCTGGATTAAGACAAGAGCGTCAGCTAAATGCCTAAATTGTAATTGTAATTATAGTAAAACGCTCACTACTTATAGTTTAAATCAGATAATCAGCCATATTTTTGTGTTGTTGGTTAATCCACTGATATTCTCCTCGTCTCCTGACAACAGTATCCAGAGATGCTTCAGTTGGAGGTTCATATCTAGGCTGTGAACCCATGGGTCTGTTCTGGGGATTGCACCCTGCGCCTGGGGAAAGACAGCATGTGCGGTACGTATTAGGTAATAATACAGTTTATCGAAAAGAACACAAGGAGTAATTATTAAATCTTCAGTTCCATCAAGCTCATCTCATGTACATGATGCAGTTATGATGATCGATATAACTGCATTCCAGTGATCCAGATGTTTTACGCAAATTGCTGCTTTTGTCCACACACAGGCTGAGGAAGATCAACGTAGAGACTCCATACTCGGTGCACTTGTCCTTATTGGAGGGCCACGTGACGTCGCCTCGTGACAGTTTGAGCGAAGAGGGCCAGAGTTCAGAGCAGCTGGCCTCGGTAACCGTTGAGCGATGGTACATGGCGCCAGGCGTACGAAGGAGAGAGATTCGCCAGGATGGAGTTGTGGGGACGTTGTTCTTACCGCCCGGTGAGCACGTGATTCAAGATGAACATTATAGTGTGTTGGCATCATTTTTATCAGAAAAAGACTCCACAAATAGGACAACTCCTTAGAGTCTAAGGGCCGATTCATACTCCTATTTTAGAGCCGAATAAAAGTCGGTTCGGTGCTGTAGAGCCTACAATTTGACGTCATTTGAGGTTCGGGGGGGCGGGTACCGTCCTAAAGTTATCTCTTCGGTGCTACTGAAAACTTCTGACATCATTTCGGAAATCATTTCGGCACTACAGCGCCGAAACAGCGGTAAAATAGGAGTATGAATCGGCCCTAAGGCTTAGACAGAGACTAAGAAAATATATATTTATGCTATTTATTCACGCTCGCTCGTATAAAGTGAAAGGTGCATCTAATCAAGTGATTCCCTCTCTGTAGGCCCAGGGCCGTTCCCAGCCATGGTAGACATGTGGGGCATGGGTGGAGGACTGAATGAGTATCGCTCTGCCCTGTTTGCGTCCAGAGGCTTCGCTAGTCTCGCCCTGGTCTATTTCAAGCACAAAGACATGCCCGGTCCACCCAACTGTGTCGTTGTGGGCGACGACTACTTCAGGGTACTAAAAATGTGTCTTTCTCTTGATTGTGACATTTTACTGAATCGTGTTTTCAATCGTGTCCTCAAAAGCTCCATTTTGTTCTATCCATCAACAGGCCGCATTCCAGCTACTCCAAGACCACCCTCAGGTGTGTGGGGACCGGATCGGGGTCATGGGTTTCTCCTTCGGCGTGTACCTGGCTCTGCGAATGGCCACGCAGATGGGTTGCCGTGTAAGTGATGTATTTTAAATCTCTACTAGAAACATCACACACACATCCATCCATCCATCCATGCACCCTTTAAAGTGCTCCACTCCAAGGAGACAAAGATCAAGTGTGCAGTGCACACTGTAGCTCCCTTCAGTGACTTGTTTGTAGGTGTGCAGTGCACACTGCTCATCTCCAGCCTCTTCTTTTAGATCTACTAGATCCACTGGATCCATTTCAAGGGCCAATGAGCACCGTGCAGGCCTCGGCACTTTGAACAGGACATACTTCATGTCCTGCATGATTAATAATGCTTTTTAAGCAGAATGAAGACATACGATGAATTCTCTGTATGGCTGCCTGGCACAAAGGTCTTACACACTGTCGTATGAAATGCCTTGTGCTTCTACATTCATATATTGATTGATTCTATATCGACCTTTTCTTTTCTTTTCCTTTTCAGCCAAAGTGTTTGATTGGCGTAAACGGTCCGATGGGGAACGTCAACAACTTTTTCATTAGTGACCGCAGTACTGAGAGCTATGAAAGGTAAGGTGATCACTATGCCATTCTGTGTAGGTAAATACTACAGTACTGAGAGCTATGAAAAGTAAGGCGATCACTATGCCATTCTGTTCATTAGTGACAGCAGTACTGAAAGCTATGAAAGGTACTATGCCATTCTGTGTAGGTAAATAAAACTGTCTGATCTATTATTGCCTGGATGCTACTGTAGCTAAAGCCCAGCACACACCGTCTGCGAACGCCGCTGCGCCTGACGCTCCGACACGCCACTGTTCTATTTTCCAGGCGCCGCCGCGCGGCAACGCCTGTGCCGCGTGCGTCGCTGCACACCCGGTGTGTGCGGGGCTTGACTATCTTATTTACTTACGCCTTCTGCCCCTTCTGGGGCATAGGACGTCTCTAAGCCAGGCTGACTAGCTAGCCTGGCTTCTTTCTCTTTTTGTTGTTGTTTAGTTCCCTCTTGGAGTTACTCGCTGCTGTGAAATGTACAACAATTGGAGATTTAGCCATGTGAAGTGGTCCGTCTAAACAACAAAATGGTCGATTCAAAATACACGTGATTCAAGATACAATTATGATAACAAAGTGACAACAAATCAGGCGATTCATTGGGGGTGTGAAACACACGCTCACGTTCATGTTTTACAGTTTTAAACTTTGCTGTGTTTACAGTCCCGAGACTCGTTCATGTTTTACAGTTTAAACTTTGCTGTGTTTACAGTCCCGAGACTCGTTCATGTTTTACAGTTTTAAACCTTGCTGTGTTTACAGTCCCGAGACGTACTGGCAGAGTGATGGACTGGATTATGTCAGCTACAGAAAGGCCTCGTCGCCGAACACCGTCTTCCCTGAGAAGAAACTAAAGGTAACGTGATTGTCAGGAATGAGTACGGAAGAGGACCCAAATGCAGGCGACAGTAGTCAGAGCAATAAACTTAGAAGGATGTATTAAACAAACTGAGGTTCTTCCATAAACAGGGCAAAGAAGGCATGACAAAAACACAGAAACCATACAGGAACTCACACCACAGGGAACTACGAACCAACCAGAACAATATGCAAACACAGGACTTAAATACACACAGGAGAACAGGGCACAGGTGGAACCAAAATACAATCAACATTAGGATAGGCTGGGGGACTAAAAGGACACAGGTGGAAACACTGACAAATTACAAGGCAGGAACACTAGGCACAAATACTACAAAAAGAAACACAAAACCAAAGAGAACAGTCAGGAACACATGAGCAAATACATACAAAACATACTGAAATCAGTGAAATGACAGAAATACATAATAAAGTCCAATCTCAAATAAAGGACAGTCAAAGTTCACGGTCCGAGGAGAGGACCGCGACATAAACTTAACTTAGGCACATAGGCAACAATTAAACTGAGGCTAAAGCGTATCAGCGTAGATATAGAGGTTTCAATTTAACGGAGCAGATGATACTACTAGACATGATACTGAGAAGATACTAGACAAGATACTACTGACATGATTCTGCTGACAAGATACTGACATGTTACTAGACATGATACTATACAAAGTTCACGGTCCGAGGAGCGGACCGTGACAGTGATGAGCATTAGAGTCTCAGCAACAATACTAGCACTAATATAAAAATATACTAGCCTGGGCACAATTTCATTTAGGGTATATGATCCTGTCGGGAGCGGATGATATCGTTACGTCATGTTGTAGTATTGTTTTGTAGTCGACAGGCAAGAACAACAGGCGGCGGCAACTTCCTTTTCCCTCAAACCGATTTTTTGTCGACTACAAAACAATACTACAACATGACGTAACGATATCATCCGCTCCCGACAGGATCATACGGACTTCTGAAACAGAGACCAGGCTTTCCTCCGAGGTGGTGGAAAGCCTGGTGAGGCGAGGTTACTAATATACTAATAACTCATTTGTATAATTAATTACATTATTTTCTAAGTAATAACAGTGTTACTTTGCGTTGCTAAACAAACTCTGACCTCAGAAAGTGTGTGTGTCTTTGCAGTTAGAAAACCTGTCTTGCCCGTTACTGTGCATTGTGGGTGAAGACGACCAGAACACTGCAAGTAGAGAGAATGCAACTGAGGTGCAGTATATATGTTTACATGTTACCATGGTGATTGTTAGATACTGTAGGCCTATGCAAAGTGCCACAAATGGATCATGTGAAGATCCACATTGGATCGGCATGGCTTCAGGTGGATCTCACACATGGGGACAGTCTGTGACATAACGTTGTGTATTGATGTACGATACACGGGGGAAAGTTTCAGCCAGATGGGAGGCCCTTCATTTGACTTCCATTATGAAATTAAGGTTAAATATTTCAAGAGATATAAAATGTATGAAGAAAGAAAAGTGTGTGGACTTTGGCCTACTGGCAGAGTGAACAAGACATGTGCTACAGTTCATTACAGCATTTTGACTAGCTCTGGATACATACTGTATATGGAATACATACATATATATATATATATAATACACAGCCCCATATATTGTAGATCACTATTTACTGTAGATACACAGCCCCATATATAAACAATGGACCTTGATGTAGAAAAGGGCTGAAAACCAAAGCACTGACTGCACTAAGGGCTTGTTGTTGTTGCTGTTTGTGTCCAGATGGAGGAGAGCCTGAGGGCTGCAGGCCGAGACCACCTGTTCTCCTGCTTGTCGTACCCTGGTGCTGGTCACCTCATCGAGCCTCCTTACACCCCAAACAGCAGGGTCTCCACATGGGCCAACAAACCCAAAAAGAGTACGTTTCTTCCTCCTTACACCCCAAACAGCAGGGTCTCCACATGGGCCAACAAACCCAAAAAGAGTACGTTTCTTCCTCCTTACACCCCAAACAGCAGGGTCTCCACATGGGCCAACAAACCCAAAAAGAGTACGTTTCTTATGGGTTCCATCTTGCGCCACCCTTATCCCTCATCCCTAAACGTATTTTCCATTTATTTTACTATTTTGAAAAACATTTTAAATTAGTTCAACCAGCCGATCTACATCGAGACATTGTGAGCTTGTAGATCGGCTATTTGAACTATTTTAAACGTTTTTTCTTTTTAATAGTAAAAAATGGCAAATTCGTTTAGGGATAAGGGTTGTTAAGGGGTGGCGCAAGATATAGCCCCTTGTCTTTGTCTCCCCCCTCACACACCTGCAATTTTGTACTTTGTCAGATTCCGTTTCAGATTCACAATATAAACCCTCTTTTATCAAAGAGTATTGAATTTGTATTGAGTAATATTTAATATTCACTGTTATACTACTAAATACCACCTAAAATATTTGTCTTTTGCAGTTCTCACAGTCTGGGGAGGACACCCTGCATCCCATGCTGCTGCCCAGGAGGATTCCTGGAAGAAAATACTGACTTTTATGGAACGCAATTTACGAGGGTGATGTGTAAGGAAGCCCATTCCCCCAAATGAATACAATTACAAAGCCCTCACTGGCACGGAAACGTTGAATGTGTTGTGTAACGCTGGTTTTCTTTCAAAACATCTACTGTATCAGGAGACTACAAGGAGAGAAATGTGTAATTTCCTACACGTAGTGTTTGTATTTGTTCATGGCGTGTTATTGTGTTAATTTTGTATGCTATGTTGATGAATTGAATGCTTAGCACCACAATGGAAACAAGTCCCCATGCAGGATTATTTTGTGTTGTACTTTTATAGCCTTAATGTCTGACTGTCTTTCATTTCTGACTAATAAAGTATTCAATCAATCAAAACAACTCACAGACATCAATCACATAGGCGAGGTGAACACTTGGAGGACTTATGTGTTCAGGGCAGGCACTCGTCCTTACAAACACAAAGACATAACCGTAATATCTGTCCTTACAAACACAGAGACATAACCGTAATATCTGTCCTTACAAACACAGAGACATAACCGTAATATCTGTCCTTACAAACACAGAGACATAACCGTAATATCTGTCCTTACAAACACAGAGACATAACCGTAATATCTGTCCTTACAAACACAAAGACATAACCGTAATATCTGTCCTTACAAACACAGAGACATAACCGTAATATCTGTCCTTACAAACACAAAGACATAACCGTAATATCTGTCCTTACAAACACAGAGACATAACCGTAATATCTGTCCTTACAAACACAGAGACATAACCGTAATATCTGTCCTTACAAACACAAAGACATAACCGTAATATCTGTCCTTACAAACACAGAGACATAACCGTAATATCTGTCCTTACAAACACAGAGACATAACCGTAATATCTGTCCTTACAAACACAGAGACATAACCGTAATATCTGTCCTTACAAACACAGAGACATAACCGTAATATCTGTCCTTACAAACACAAAGACATAACCGTAATATCTGTCCGTATCATTCTCTGGACGATGAGGAATCATTTGAGGAAATTATAAGGTTCCAGGAATTTACACAAAAACTATTATTGCGCTTGGGTGGGAGAGCAAAGGTTAAGATTACTGTTAGATGTCTTAACAGGAGTGTAGTGTTTAATAGGATATCATGTAGATGCAGTTCAAGCAGTTGTAGTGTGTAGGTGAGAGAGAGAGACTTTGAGAGAGGGAATTATCTCATTCAGAGCAGAAGGTGGCAGTAATGCACTAAAATATACAATATACAATGGCTAACAACCCACCTAAAACAAGAAGGAGAAGGAAAAAGAGTTCAAAGCACCTCCTGTGAACCCAGCATGGCAACTGAACTGTGGAAAGCCTGGTGAGTCTCTTGACAGACACGAGTGTGAAGTCTATATCTGCATGGTTAGTGATGCATGACGTCAAAAGGTTAATGTCTAACAGAGTATATCTATAACTGGCAGACAGTGGCTGAATTGTCACACAGTACACATGTGGAAGAGGTTAATCTGTAGCAGAGCAGAGAGCACTATACTGTCCATACAATAACAGAGTGCATTGATCAGCATTTTACAGAGAGTGAGTAATTCCAGATGGTACAGTAAAACAGCATTATGCACGTTAATATAGCTTTTACAGTAAATGCAAACTCCACGAAACAAAGCATTCCTATTTGACTTATTTATTTCATCTTTAGGGTTTGACTGAAAGAAAGACCAATACTATGCTTAACCCATTCTGACCGGGCACCCATTTTGGTGTTAGCATCATGTTATGCTTTACCTATTGAAAAATAGCAGATCTACAAGCTCATATCGCGCCACCGAGTGGCGCGATACGAGCTTGTAGGTCTGCTATTTTTGAAAAATTCGAAGAACGACTGACATTTTTAGAATCTGATCTCAGGTCAGAATGGGTTCATCAGACCAGTGTGTGTCCAGTGGAAACCTCGTATGAATCTGATCTCAGGTCAGAATGGGTTAAAGGACATAACATGCCAGCGGCGTTGTGGCAGCTCGCAGACGCCAGAGTGATACTGAGAGGCTGGAAGTTGACATTCTCGCATCGTCAGCTGATGGGTGAGGAAAGGATCGATGGACTTCTCGTATCTTGTTTTTCTAGTAGACCTACATTCTGGAAGATGAGCTCTGGAATCTAGGCTTTCATGACCGACCTCCTCGTACACCGACAGCAGGAAATAAACCTTGTTGTCATGGATGTAGTCCAATCCAGTCCAACAAATGCTTATGGCAACACCTATTTACTTATATAAAAATAATAATAATAATAATAATACATTATATTTGTAACGCAATTTGAACTATAAAAGCACATACTATAGCAAGAGACAAAAAAATAATATAAATAAATAATGTTTTTTGTTTTTATAGCAAACATTTTGAACACTAATATGTGCTTCTGGGGGTCCCTGGAACATAATGTTTCTACGTATAATTTTGGGGGTCCTTGACATGGAAGAGGTTTGAGCGCCCAAGGCCATGACACATACTGTAGAAACATACTGTAGACACATACTGTAGAAACATGACACATACTGTAGAAACATATACGTTTTCCTGGAAAAATGTTATAGGATTTAGAAGAAGACATTTTAGAATCGTCCTCAGGTCTTAAAACCCATTCAGGGCGGGAACCCCTTTTGGTGTTTCAATCATTATGTTATAGTTTAGCTATTGAAAAATAGGGGGGTTCCTGGAACTACATATTTTCAGATGCAGGGGGTCTGCGGCCAAATACATATAATTCTGGGGGTCCTTGACATGATAAAGGTCGAGCACCAACTGACATAGAAACATGAGGTTTTACAGAAAACTGTCATGATTTAGAGAAGGCATTCGTAGAATCTTCCTCGGGTCTAAATGGGTTTGAAGTGCTCCAATGTGTCTTTATTTCTGTGTCCGTCTTAGGGACGGTACCATGGAGGATGGTACCATGGAGGACGGTACCATGGACGGTACCATGGAGGAGGAACGCCTGCACGTCTCCAGCTCCTCTCCTCAAAGCCACGCCTTCTCGTGCTCTCATAGACGACCAGGTCGTGGTGGAGGGGTCTTTCCTGCCCCCCCACTGGCCCGTTACGGTGCGCGCCCAAATGCACAGCGAGGACGGTGACCTGTGGGAAGCACTGTCCCACCACAGGACGGACGGGACGGGCACCGTTAACCGTGAGGAGCATGGGTTTATTTGTAGTTTGTACACATCAATCAATGGTCTGTAATGGTTCAGGAATTGGATTGCTGTAATCTGATAAGAAACTAGAAAAGTGGATCTGCACCAGGCCGGGCTGCCTAACCCAGGGCTGTGTGTCAGTATAGTAGCTGTGTTGTGGATCTGCGCGAGGCCGGGCTGCCTAACCCAGGGTCAGTATAGCTGTGTTGTGCAGTCGTCAGACAGGACGACACCTGGAAGCTGCAGGGAGGAGGAAATAGAGTTTGTATGACAGAGAGGGTCACAACTATTCCTGTTTAAGACCGACGCCCACCAAGAGAGTTTAAGACGGCCACCAAGAGAGCAAAAGTGAAAACGGTTTTGGAGATGGTGCTCTATAAAGGCCCGTCAAAGTGCTATAACAATTTGGATATATGATTGCTTTTTTACGTTCAGGATATGTTCTAAGAAATAGGCCCTGCCCACAAGGTAGTAACTGTCAAATAACACCCCCTCCCCACAGACACACACATGCACCCTAGCACTCCATATCCCCTCCCATCTTCATGCCAAGCAATTCCTATACCTGCAATAGGTAGGAATGTCTTGTCATTTTATGTTGTTGGTGATTCTCTTTGTCTCCTGACAACAGTATCCAGAGATGCTTCAGTTGGAGGTTCATATCTAGGCTGTGAACCAATGGGTCTGTTCTGGGGATTGCACCCTGCACTCAGGGAAAGGCGGCATGTGAGGTAAGTCATTCATTCTGGGAGTTACAGAGAATAGAAGGACACCAGGCAGTAAATAAGCTTAACTCGTTCAAATGATGACGCTTCAAGTTTTTGTAATAACAAATTGCAGTGCAGTTATATGGGGCGGCAACTATAGTGGCTCAGGGGTTGCGAGTTCGATCCCGGGCTCCCCCAGAGTTATAGTGTCGAAGTGTCCTTGAGCAAGACTGTCTGAACCCCTAAATTCTCCCGATGTGCAGGTTGGTGCCTTGCATGGTTTCCTCTGCCATCTGTGTATGAATGAACGTGTGTGAATGAGTGAATGAAATGCACAATCTATGTAAAGCACTTTACCGTGGTCCTGACATTTTACACACATTGCTGCTTTGTCCACAGGCTGAGGAAGATCAACGTAGAGACTCCATACTCGGTGCACTTGTCCTTATTGGAGGGCCACGTGACGTCGCCTCGTGACAGTTTGACTGAAGAGGGCCAGAGTTCAGAGCAGCTGGCCTCGGTAAGCGTTGAGCGGTGGTACATGGCGCCAGGCGTACGAAGGATAGAGATTCGCCAGGATGGAGTTGTGGGGACGTTGTTCTTACCGCCCGGTGAGCACGTGATTTTTAAAACAAAATCGTTTCATGAGACGAACAATGTAACGTGTTCATTGTTACAGTGCGTTCGCAATAATCAAGTGATTCCCCTCTGTAGGCCCAGGGCCGTTCCCAGCCATGGTAGACATGTGGGGCATGGGTGGAGGACTGAATGAGTATCGCTCTGCCCTGTTTGCGTCCAGAGGCTTCGCTAGTCTGGCCCTGGTCTATTTCAACCACAGAGAAATACGTCCCGGTCCACCCAACTGTGTCAGCGTGGGCGACGGCTACTTCAGGGTAAAAGGGTCCAGGCAACAATCTGGCTGTACATCATGTTTTCTTTCTGAATCGTGTTTTCCATGTCCTCAAAAATCTCCATTTTGTTCTATCCATCAACAGTCCGCGTTCCAGCTCCTCCAAGACTACCCTCAGGTCTGTGGGGACAGGGTTGGGGTCATCGGTCTCTCCTTTGGGGGATACGTAGCTCTGCGTGTCGCCACTCAGATTGGTGTCAGAGTAAGTGCTCATGGAGTCAATATCGAAAACAGTTTTATGGGTCTGCAACTCTGCATGTGAGCACCGTGAAGCCTGCTGGAGGCAGTGAGTCCAGCCTATTGAAACATTAAAAAAGAAAACGGTTCAGCTCACCTAGTGATCCTTGGAGCATGCAGTTGTTTTCCATTAGTCCATTGCTACAGTTGTACAGGAGTCTAGATAGATAGATAGATAGATAGATAGATACTTTATTGATCCCGAAGGAAATTTATTTTGTCCAACAGCTCCAGTGTAAAACATACATACAGAATAAAAAGAGCATGATGAACATTAAACAGTATTTAAAAATGCATTACATCAGTCAATAGAATGCAGTAGAAAAAGGCAACAGCTTAATACGTTAAAAAAGCCATGAGTTAAAAGTACAACACCAATAAAAGCAAAGCAAATACGTTAACTGACCAACCCCCTCCCTCCTCGTCTCCCCCCCACAGCCCCCATTGATTCATTATATACTGTAGTCTAATGGCCCTTAACCCTCTAGCACCCAGAGTTGCTTTTTAGCAACAATTTTAATTTAATTAATTACTAAATTATTATTATTTTTTTCTGTTCTTTTTTCACCTAAACGTCATCAGTGATGTTCATTGCAATGCCATTTCAATGCAATTGGTCATGATATTTGCATATAAACACCCCCCACAGAGGCTGAAATTCACACAAATAAAAAATGTCTGGACTCTGTGCGATTTTGAACATTTTTTAACCTAAGACTTTTGACCTTTACCCTAATAAAAGTAGGTAAAATAATTGTAATATATGTTTTTTTGTGATCATTATAATGTCTAGAACATGTTTTATTCATTATTGTGAAAGATATCCCCCAAATGTAAATTATTCATTTATTATATTATTATATAATTATTATATAATTATTATAACATTTTCATCAAACTTTATTTTTTAATTTTTTTTAACATATTTTTTAGTGTCAGTCCTAGTAGTGCAAAGTAGTAGTAAGGTTGAAATCTATTTTTTGCAAGTAGAAATTAATGCGGTGTTAGAGGGTTAATGGGATAAAGGAGTTCTTAAGTCTATCTGTGCTGCATGTCTGGGATAAAAACTAACATGGTCCAGGATGGCTATTGTCTCGGCCAGAGTCCTCTTCTCTGCCATCACCACCACAGAGTCAGGCTTTTCCCTCCATCCTCTCCTGTAGCTGTTATTTGCTGCCGTCACAGTGTAACATTTTTCGACTAAAACCCCAAAACCACCTCCTTTTTTCAGAACGTTGTTCACAGCTTTAGCTTTCTGCTCAATAATACTAGCCCGCTTGTTAGCCCAGTAAATTAATTTGTAATAACCATAGGCATTAGGCAAACACACTCATGATG
>NC_137863.1:3763065-3813065 GCF_963924005.1 Protomyctophum bolini | reverse complement strand
AGAGACTCATCTCATTGTTAATGAGGTCTGTACCTTTATGAAGAGACTCATCTCATTGTTAATGAGATCTGTACCTTTATGGAGAGATGCATTTCATTGTTAATGAGATCTGTACCTTTATGAAGAGATGCATTTCATTGTTGATGAGATCTTTACCTTTATGAAGAGACTCATCTCATTGTTGATGAGATCTTTACCTTTATGGAGAGATGCATTTCATTGTTGATGAGATCTTTACCTTTATGAAGAGATGCATTTCATTGTTAATGAGATCTGTACCTTTATGAAGAGACTCATCTCATTGTTGATGAGATCTGTACCTTTATGAAGAGACTCATCTCATTGTTAATGAGATCTGTACCTTTATGAAGAGACTCATCTCATTGTTAATGAGATCTGTACCTTTATGAAGAGACGCATTTCATTGTTAATGAGATCTGTACCTTTATGAAGAGACTCATCTCATTGTTGATGAGATCTTTACCTTTATGGAGAGATGCATTTCATTGTTGATGAGATCTTTACCTTTATGAAGAGATGCATTTCATTGTTGATGAGATCTTTACCTTTATGAAGAGATGCATTTCATTGTTAATGAGATCTGTACCTTTATGAAGAGATGCATTTCATTGTTGATGAGATCTTTACCTTTATGAAGAGATGCATTTCATTGTTGATGAGATCTGTACCTTTATGAAGAGATGCATTTCATTGTTGATGAGATCTTTACCTTTATGAAGAGATGCATTTCATTGTTGATGAGGTCCTTACCTTTATGAAGAGATGCATCTCATTGTTAATGAGATCTGTACCTTTATGAAGAGATGCATTTCATTGTTGATGAGATCTGTACCTTTATGAAGAGATGCATCTCATTGTTAATGAGATCTTTACCTTTATGAAGAGATGCATTTCATTGTTGATGAGATCTTTACCTTTATGAAGAGACTCATCTCATTGTTGATGAGATCTTTACCTTTATGAAGAGATGCATTTCATTGTTGATGAGATCTTTACCTTTATGAAGAGATGCATTTCATTGTTGATGAGATCTTTACCTTTATGAAGAGATGCATTTCATTGTTGATGAGATCTGTACCTTTATGAAGAGATGCATTTCATTGTTGATGAGATCTGTACCTTTATGAAGAGATGCATTTCATTGTTGATGAGATCTGTACCTTTATGAAGAGACTCATCTCATTGTTAATGAGATCTTTACCTTTATGAAGAGATGCATTTCATTGTTGATGAGATCTTTACCTTTATGAATAGATGCATTTCATTGTTGATGAGATCTGTACCTTTATGAAGAGATGCATTTCATTGTTGATGAGATCTGTACCTTTATGAAGAGATGCATCTCATTGTTGATGAGATCTGTACCTTTATGAAGAGACTCATCTCATTGTTAATGAGATCTTTACCTTTATGAAGAGATGCATTTCATTGTTGATGAGATCTTTACCTTTATGAAGAGATGCATTTCATTGTTGATGAGATCTTTACCTTTATGAAGAGATGCATTTCATTGTTGATGAGATCTGTACCTTTATGAAGAGATGCATCTCATTGTTGATGAGATCTTTACCTTTATGAAGAGATGCATTTCATTGTTGATGAGATCTTTACCTTTATGAAGAGATGCATTTCATTGTTGATGAGATCTTTACCTTTATGAAGAGATGCATCTCATTGTTGATGAGATCTTTACCTTTATGAAGAGATGCATCTCATTGTTGATGAGATCCTTCAGCTCTGCTTTCTTCAGCTTGCACTTGTTGTGACCCGTGTATTTGTGGAACACGCGGATGACGGTGATCATAGAACTCTCCAGGTCTGACATGCCGGCACATGCCGTCGACTTCTGACCTTTTTCTGACTTCTGTGAATATAAGCAAAGAAAGAAAACAAATCACACACAATGTATACATCCGGTCATACAAGTCATCATCTCTTAACCCACACTTCATCACACTTACAACAGAAATAGCTATAGATCTGCTATTTCTGGAGCGAATAGAATAGATCAAATAGACATGCAGTTCTTTCACCGTTGATAACTGAGCATTTTAAGCCTTTTTAAAACACAATACATGCAAAGTATAGTACATTTGTAATAGGCATGCAGATACTATCAGATCACATACAGTACCAACAGCAAAAAGGTATATGATCATAGAAGAACAGATTGTCAACTAACAGGCAATTTCGGTTTGTATAATATCTTAAAAAGTATACATAAACAATGAGGAAGGATGAATTAAACAAGTGAAGAAAACCTGTGAGATATTATGGGAGGAATGGATTGTATACAGTCCTGCAAAAAGTATAAAGAAAACACCAGGTATACACTATAAGCACAAAGTCGTTTTCAACCAGTGGTCCCCAACAAAAATGTGGAGAGTTGGTAACCAAATGGTCCCTTTACTAGATAATTGAACTACCGTAAAATGATTCTGGTTTCATTTCATGCTAGCTCTCAAGAGTTCAATTATTGTTTAACATCTGCATTACTTTACTTAATTTACAATTGTGTACATTCTACACAATTAGAGAATGTAGAATTGTTATTTTTGATCAACGTTATCTCTCCTAATAGTAGGCCATCAATACAGCCTGCAATAATTGTGGACAAAATTGCATCCAACAACAAAACCAATAATTAATTTGGCTTGATATGAAATATATATTGATATGAAAAAGGTTGTAAACCACTGCATTAGAGAATTAGAGGAATAATGTATTGTTTACCTTCATCTGGAGCTGGACAGACCTCTTCCTTGCGTGTAACGGTACGGTGGTGTGTGTGAGCAGTAAGGAGCATGTAACGGTACCGGTGGTGTGTGTGAGCAGTAAGGAGCGTGTAGCGGTACGGTGGTGTGTGTGAGCAGTAAGGAGCGTGTAGCGGTACCGGTGGTGTGTGTGAGCAGTAAGGAGCGTGTAGCGGTACCGGTGGTGTGTGTGAGCAGTAAGGAGCATGTAACGGTACCGGTGGTGTGTGTAAGCAGTAAGGAGCGTGTAACGGTACCGGTGGTGTGTGTGTGAGCAGTAAGGAGCGTGTAGCGGTACCAGTGTGTGTATGGCTGCGTTGCAGGGAGCAGTAAGGAGCGTGTAACGGTCCCGGTGGTGTGTACCGTATATATGGCAGCGTAGCAGCGAACAGTAAGGAGCAGTTATCTAGCAGCAGGAGTTTGTTGCCTCCTCAGGCCTCGCCCAGTGCTGTCGACATTAAACTCTATTGATCAACCACACCAAAGCACTGTGATGCTTTATGCGTGGCGCCTAATGGACCGTTGGACTCCAGTGATAATAGGAACGGAAACCCACAATTTGCTTTTAAAAATCTTGTCACTTTTGCTGCAGGGGTCAGGTTTCTGCGTTTGTGTCTTGCCTATAATGCAATGGACTAGATTCTAAACGTATAGCCCACTACTATTTCAGTGTGTTCTTGTTAACAATTGTCATGCACTGGCTCACATCATGACAAAAAGGGAGACGACACACAGGATTAAACTTAACATTATTTTATTTATAACTAAAATAAGGGTTGAACGGTGCAAAATGTATGAGGTGTGAGTGGTCAGTGACATCAGTAGTGTAAAGTGTGTATGGCTGTGTGAACATGGACTGTATGTGCAAGTGCAGAAAGCAACTGAACTGAAACTACTTCAAACCAACATAACTAAACAAGCAGTGTGACCTGTGCAAGGGAGAGAGAGAGAAAATGGCCTCAGCCAGCCTGCTGTTATACCCAAGGGGATGATTGGGACCAGGTGTGTCAATCCCCAAGACACACCTCAGCAGGCTGGCACTCTCCTCCTACACAGGGACAGAGAACAACAATTAGTATCCAACCAAACCAACCCCACAGGATGGGTCATCACACAATAAACCAGCGATATCAGACAATAGCGCTAAGTGATATCTGTGAGACGATTAATTTAAGACAAACTGTGCATGGCCTGTCACATAAACGCATGGCCATATTAACTGAGGCCTAATGGCCAGTACAAAAAGTACATCCAAAATTGTCCACGGGAGTGCCATAAAATTCCACAGTGTGTTCCTCGTAATGGTTCCATGGTTTCATAAAGGTTTACAGTGCACACGTGGTGCAGGGTCCATCAATCTAAATGTTAAGTTTGATAAAGTGGTGCATATGACCTTTAACATGCTATCAATTGGTTTCATATAATCCAACGAAATATATCATCAACTTAGACATTGCTCACAGGTTTACTTCAATATACCCCCATCAGTTGGCAAGAAAATAATTTATGTTCAAAGCTCCTTAGTGACTGGAACAATCTACCGGTCTATATTCGTTCAGTATCATCTTTTAATTGGTTTAAAACTGTGCTGTCCGACTCCTCTCATCTGGAGACTACCTGTTCATGTTTTCACTAATCATCACTGTAGCAGATCCATGATGCAATGATCCATGTGTTATGTCTACGTTATGTCCATGTTATGTGAAATGTTGTTTTGTTGCAGTTTTTCTTTTGTTGTTTTTAGTTTTTTTGTTGTTGTTTGTTTCTTGTTTATCTAGGAATTGTATTGTTTTGTCTTGTTTTGTTTTGTCTGGTTGAATTGTTTGTAAAAAGTGTCTTTATGTATGAAGTGTATTTAGTGAATTGCGGAGCCCCTTGAAAACGAGATGGTTCATCTCAAGGGATTGTTCCTAATAAAGAATTTCAAACATATAACTTTGGCGGGCCTCAGGGGGACACTATTAATAAAGATCAATATGCTCAAAAGACCATAATGTTGTCTAATGTGTCTGATTCACCACACATTTTTTCCGAATTATAATGTGTACCAGCAAATAAAAACAAAGCAAGTGAAGTATGGCACATTAGTTGTTTTGCATTAGCTTAATATTTTTTTTCCCCAGAAGGTTTTGTTGTTGAAGCAATTCAAACCAAACAATATCACTTTCAAATACATCCTACTGTACATTAACATTGACTAATGGGAGGGTGGGTGGACAGATGGACAGACCACAGACCAACACATTATTATGACTCAAGCATACTTATATGATCAATTTCAGACATAATACATAATAAATGGATAACCTGTTGAGCACTTTGTGCTTCCGTATGTTGGCAAGCTTTATGGAGATACAGGGCCGGATCTACCATATGGGCACTTTGGGCACATGACCATAAAACCATACCATAAAAGAAAAAGCCACACAGACATTTTCCCCGCTACTCCGAATGAAATAAATGGTGTCTAAAAAAGATTAGTGTTTTATTGTTGGTGAGAAGGCAGCGACCAAATAGGCCAATATAACGACATAAAACCGCCGCCAAAACGGCCCAAAACAGCCACATTTTCGCGGGCGTGGTGCGAGCGTGCATAAAGATTTATGTGAAGAGGGGGCCCTTTGAGTTTCAGTGCCCAGGGGCCCTCAGAGGTGTTAATCCGGCCCTGTGTACTGACCATGGTATTACTATGTGCTTAACTGCGACCGGCCAGCCAACTGGCCCGAGCTGAAGCACACAGAGAATCTCTATCTTGTATAACTTGTATTGTCAAGAGGAAGGTGTGAGACACTACTCAACAATTTAAAAAAATTAGCTTACGGCTTTGTTATCAAAGCAAACAGGCTTCCATAACAAACACCTCAACAGTGCCGCATGCTGATCACCTGCCACGCCCCATTGATGAAATAATTTGTTCAAAAGTCTAGCCCAGCCCAAGTATTGACTGCATAGGCTACATTAATATACTTTTCAGATGTTCGACCTTTCTGTATATTATTAGTTTTTGTGGTGTCATGTAATATTTTAATATTTTGGGACCACTTGAGATAGATTTTTTTGATTTTCATCAAATTAAAAAAAGAACGATTTAAATATTTTCCCTTGTGTTTGAAATGGATTAAGCTTGAGAATCAATGACAGAAACAGGGTGTCCCTTCCTTGTCACCCAGGGGACTATAACTGTCCCTTCTCACCCTGCCCAGCCTAGGGCACTAATGTTTTTTATCAATGAAGAACAACTTGTTTGTTGTCACGTTTTGGTGACGTGTACAGCAGGCGCCTGTACCTTTAAGAAAGACCCGCCCCCTTCCGTCCCTCGACCTTACAACGTAACGCCCAGTTCCGAATAGGAAACTCACTGTGACGTCATGAAACCAGAACGGACAGCAGGTTTAGGTTAGGTTTTGCCCAAATGGATTGACATCAACATATTTACCACTGTATGTGTTTACACTGTACAACAGCGGTGTTTTAAATACTGTCCGCGTCTTCTGCTTGCTTTCTGTGCGGCTGGGATTGATTGAGGAAGCGCCGCTTCACACACACACACACACACACACACACACACACAAACACACACACACACAACAGGAACAGAGAACGGATCCGCTCGTCACCTACACTGCAGTAGCTTTTCGGGGTAAGAAGAGTTTTACATATTTTTTGTCCAATATTTCCATAAAGCTTTTTAACGGCCAAGCCACCCTGTTCTTTTCACCATGCTTAGTTAGTAAGACCGTCATAATTGATTATCAATCAATCAATATCAATCAATGCCGTTGTTTTCCCCATATATAGGATTAAATGCATTATAATTTATTATGCTATGATCAGTACAAACTGGCACGAAATGAGGTTGATTCAAGTAATAATACCTGTTAGACTATACATTAGCAATCTGCTGACCCTAAATGTAGGCCATTTCTCTACAACATCCTTTGGCCTCAGAAATGGCCTATTTTCGTTTCTCATGCTATAATTAGATCAGGCCAGGGTGCCTAATGCCTTAGAATTAATGTCAATCTCTGTCTGTGTCAATCACTCTTCTTTCCTGTGTGTGTGTGTGTGTGTGTGTGTGTGTGTGTGTGTGTGTGAAGTCCTATCTGATTGTATTAAACCATGTTAAAACTCACCAACATTGCAGCTCAGCTGTACGAAAAGCTTGAATTATCCTCTTTCTATCTACACAAAGGTTTTGTTTCATAAAGATCCAACCTGTATGACTTGTATAGCATGTCAAGAGATTCCATGCAGGTGATTATTCGGTGTTTTGTGAGTTTGGAAGTGCTCATTTTCAATACCCTCCTGCTATGCAATTTAGAAAACAGGTGGTATACACATACAGTTGCAGGGCTGTCGATATAGATTGAGCGCTTCCAAACTCCCAACACAAAAAGGAAATAAATATATCGCCTGCATTCACCAGAATATCTTGACAGAAAGTAGCTCATAACATGTCTACTACAGACAGAGTGGTGTCAGTGCTCATAACATGTCTACTACAGACAGAGCGGTGTCAGTGCTCATAACATGTCTACCTTGGCTGGTAATCCAGTCTGGCAGTGTGCCGCGGGTTCGACTCCCCCATTTCCTGTCAGCCTACTGTCTGTTCCTCTATATATAAAAAAAATATATATATATAAAAAATAAAGGCGAAAGCCGCCAAAAAAAAGAACATTTAAGAAAGAGGAAGGAGGATAATTCAAGCTGCAACGTTGCCATTTTGACCTGAGATAAAAATGTCTTCTACATCCTGACAGTTTTCTGAAAAAGCTATGTTTCTATGTCAGCCGTTCTTCGATTTTTCAAAAATAGCAGACCTACAAGCTCGTAGCGCGCCACTCGGTGGCGCGCTATGAGCTTGTAGATCTGCTATTTTTCAATAGCTAAAGCATAACACCAAAAGGGGTTTATGTGACTACTGTTTGGGTGTAGAATGGGACGTGGTATTACAACTCTATTCACATATTTAAAAAAGATCCAGTGTTGCAAATTGCGGCTGCTACTAACTACTAGCCTATATAATAATATATGATGTTTTGCTAGCCATGGAACATGACCGTCGATTAATTATCATGTACTGTACTGTACAGTACGAGCGTCATGTGAACCATGGCTAATGTTTTGCATATTATTGTTATGTTATCGTTTGTCTTCAAAATGTCTCTATGAATTGAATACACACGAGCACAATATGCACATGCTTAAAGTGAACGGCACGTCGAGTGGCAAAGCAACATGCAAAGTGAGTTTGACATTGTTTAACGTTGTTTAATGCAATCAGAGAGGACTTTTCTGTGTGGATGTATATGGGCTGTGAAGACCAGAAAGTAGTTTTTTGCCACTCCTATGCATAACTTCCGGGTTTGATGATGATGTCACACACATACCCTCTATAGAAACAAGCCCTTTGTACCACTGACTGTACCCTCCAGTGATGTGAATAGATTTACAATGTAATGAGTCCCAGGATGGTCTTTTAGAGTCCCAGGGACATTTTATGAGTCCCACTTCAACGACGTTAGGAGTCATATTTTGCCATTTCTTTACAAATTGCAGCATTTAACTCCCATTTCATTTGATATGGTTATAATGCGGTTATATTCATGTAGAAAACAGAAGAATAACTGATTATTATAACTAAAGCTAGCGAAATAAACTAGAATGAAAAATCAGTACAGTAGTACAGTAGTGTATCCCGTGGATGCAGAGGTCGTTGTTTTATTGCGTCCCTTAACTAGTATAAACTGCTTTTTGGGATGCAAAATGTACCCTATTTTAATCTCTGACCAGTCAGTGGCCTTGTGGTTAGAGTGTCCGCCCTGAGACTGGGAGGTCGGGGGTTCGATCCCCGGCCGGGTCATACCAAAGACTGTAAAAATGGGACTCAATGCCTCCCTGCTTGGCACTCAGCATCAAAGGGTTGGATTAGGGGGTCAAATCAAATCTACTAATCAAATGATTCCCGAGCGCGGCACACGCTGCAGCTCACCTCTCCTTGGCTGCAGCTCACCCGCTCCTTGGCTGCAGCTCACCGCTCCTTGGCTGCAGCTCACCGCTCCTTGGCTGCAGCTCACCGCACCTTGGCTGCAGCTCAGCGCTCTAAGAGATGGGTCAAATGCGGAGAACAAATTTCACTGCGGTAACGTGTGTAACAAATCGTACGACTTTGACCTTCAATAAATCAATCCTTATCTCCTCCTCTCCCTCTCTTCCTCTCCAGCCCCCTCCTCTCTCTCTCATCCTACCTCCTCTCCCATGGCGGAGGTACTGCGGCTGCTGCTCCGCGTGGCGGAGAAGGCGGCCAACGTGGCGCGCGTCTGCAGGCAGGAGGAGCTCCTCTTCCAGCTGCTGGTCCAGGAGAAGACCGGAGACGACAAGAACAAGAAGTTCGTCCAGGACTTCAAGACGCTCGCCGACGTGGTGATCCAGGAGATGATCCGACACGACGTCGGAGCCCAGGTATTCTGACCTGAGATCAGATTCATACGAGGTTTCCACTGGACACACACTGGTCTGATTATTAACCCATTCTGACCTGAGATCAGATTCTTAAAAATGTCAGTCGTTCTTCGATTTTTCAAAAAATAGCAGACCTACAAGCTCGTAGCGCGCCACTCGGTGGCGCGCTATGAGCTTGTAGATCTGCTATTTTTCAATAGCTAAAGCATGACATGATGCTAACACCAAAATGGATTCCCGTTCAGAATGGGTTAATAGGTTTACAGACACGCCGCCGTTCCGACTCGCTAACGCTAACCCTAACCGCACACGGAACGTCACATAGTCGGAATGGCCGAGCGTCGGAAGGCCATAGTTTTTATATACACTGGTTCACAAAGTGGGCTCCGGGGTAGGGATGGGAGTCGGACCATAATCGTTATCGCGATAAAAAAAAAAAAGTGGAGATTTTAATTAATGGTGAAATTGTCCTCCGTCGTCATACACTAGGATGAATTCGCTTTTGTTGAACTGTAAATCCGACACCATTTAAACCCTCTATTCTTGATAAAAACGCATTTGGTACGCTCTTATTTTACTCTAGATTCGGCAGGGATATCAGATCTACAAGCTCACAATGCGTTGCAACGCAGCGCGTTGTGAGCTTGTAGATCGTCTGTTTTTGGCAAACATTGAACATTCCCCCCCAGAATAGGGATGCTGGGGGTTTCCAAGTGGTTAACAAAAAGTGGCATTTTAAAGTTTTAAGCATATTTTGGTTTTATATTAATCTCCTGCCCTTATGTTTCTGTTTCCGTTCAGTTCCCGGAGATGACTGACTTCATCCAAGGAGAGGAGTCCAACAAGTTTGAAAACGGGCTTGGTAATTACTTTAAGACACATTCTTACTTCCTTCTTAACACCTCGACAGTGACGAGTCTGCGCATGAATGTCAAGAATCTAAGTTCAGGTCTATGTAATACTTTAGAAGTGAAATGACAGATGGGTTGATGAGGTTCACTGTGAGTCTTATATTAGTGTTCCCTCTAGCCCGCTTTGAAGATTAAGCTGTAACTTCTGTTTTATCTAAAAGGCAGTATGGATGGAGAATATGCTTGTGCTGAATGACAAAATGTAAAACGATCAATCTCGTTTATATCATGCTCTTGTGAATGAAAAGTCAAGATGGTGATTTAAATGCAGTTAGTGTCAATAATACTTATATGGATTAAATTAAGCAAAACGGGCATGGCCGATATAACATTAATAGTCTGGTGATGTGTATGGGGCTGCTGCCCATTTAAAGAAGCATCGCTTATTAGAAGAATTCGTGACTATAATAGGAGAATCCTTTTCTAGAATATATTCCACGCCTCGGTGTACGGTACAGTATGTGCCACACTCACTGTATGTTCAAAGTATTAGCTGAATAAATATGTCTTATGTCTCTCTCTCTCTCGCTAACCTCTCTCTCTCTCTCTCACATGCACTCCATATTAGGAGAGAGTGTGACGGTGACGGTGTGTGCGACCGAGGCGGAGACGGCTGCCCTCCTGGCCACCGTGCTGGACGGCGACAACGTAGCGGCGTCGCTGCTGTCGCGGGCCATCCACCAGGACCCCGAGATGAGCGACACGGGACCCCAGGGTCTCCACGTGCCCTGTGGCCCCCAAGAGATCGGCATCTGGATCGACCCCATTGGTACAAATAAAATGATTTTTATGAACTCTTCGACCGCAAATAGAATCATCCTAGTTTTTTCATTGTCCCGTTAAAACCGGGAAAGAATCTGTGTCATATTAGAATGTTAAAGGGGACCACTTCACCACTTTTCACCACCAATAGGTCCTCACTAATAATCATGATAAAATGGCACGATCCTTTCCTACTCAAGTCTGTGTCTCATAGGAGGGCTGTGGGCAGTTTAGAAACCGTCCTCCAGTGACATCATCATTAGGCAGATTTATTTTTAAACAAGATTTTTTGACAGAGAACGATGGCTTCCATTTTTAGCATTGCAACTTCTCAGGACTAGAAATCCTGCAGTTTCTATTAGTTTGGATTCCCCATCGATGATGTCACTGGAAGACGGTTTCTGAACTGCCCCACAGCCCTCCTATGAGACGCAGACCGAGTAGAAAAAAACTGCGCAATTTATTTCATGATTATTAGTGAGGACCTTATATGAAGATAGGTTGAAAAGTGGTCCTTTAAGCATTGGCTGTTCTGATCTACAAGCTCACATTGTCAAAGCGTTTTGGCTAATTTAGTGGTTCTGTGGATCTTTGTGTGTTTTTAGACGCCACCAGCCAGTACATCGAAGGCCGTGAGGAGGTGCTGACGGAAGGCCATCTGTCTCCGTCGGGTCTGCACTGTGCCCTGGTTCTGATCGGGGTGTATCTGAGGAGCACCGGAGAGCCCGTCATGGGCGTCATCAATCAGCCGTTCAACCACAAGGATCCGGCGACCGGATGGTAAGTAAAGTGGAAAAAAAAAGACGACGTTGTGATTGTGAACGCGATTAAAATTGGAAAATGTGTGGACTTTGCGGCGATAACACAAAACGACCCATTTAACATCACAAGTGTGCGTCCTCAACATGCACATACAACATAGGATATTTATACAACATAGGGTATTTTTTTTCCGGCAACGTTTCACTCGAACCAATTTAAAACCGAGGAAGCGTCTGTGACCATTTTATACTTTGGGCTATTCAAAAATAGTAGATATACAAGCTCATAGCATGTCACTTCGTGCCACGCTGCAAGCTTGTATGTCATCTGCAATTTGAACATTTTTTTTAAATCGAGAAAATGTGGGGAACTACTGCATTTGTAGAATCGGCCTCAGGTCTTTAACACTGGTGAAGCATCTGTATAATTTTACTATACTGTAAACGTGAGAAAGAAAATGTGTCAGACATGATTTTACAGTACTATTCATGTTTTGTTATGCTTTAAAGTAACAACACGTGAGTACTTACTTTTTCCCACCACTGAATCTGAATGGATTTCGCCCTCTTGATTAATACAGCTGGAGAGGGAAGCACTTCTGGGGCGTGTCGTGTGGAGGCGTCAACGCCTGCTCGGTGTCCCGGCCCGCGGACAGACGTGACGGGAGCCGAGGAGGAGAAGGAGGTGGTGGAGGAGAAGGAGGAGGAGGTGACGGCCTGTCGGTGGTCCTCAGCTCCAGCGAGAAGCCGCTGGTGAAGGCGGCGCTGGCCCCGCTGTGCGGCGGCGCGGACAAGCTAACGTACGCCTCGGGCGCCGGCTACAAGATCCTGTGCGTGATCCAGGGCCTGGCCGACGCCTACGTCCTCTCCGAGGGAAGCACCTACAAGTGGGACTCGTGCGCGCCGCACGCGCTCCTCCGGGCCCTAGGGGGCGGCATCGTGGACCTGAGCGAGTGTCTGCGCCGGGCGGCGGCGTCTGGCGCGGCGTCAGAGCGACCGGAGGGGGCGGAGCTGGTCTATCACCGGCCCGCCGCGGCGGGGAGCAAAGGGGCGGAACGCTGGGCCAACCAGGGCGGCCTGGTGGCCTATCTGGACTCCACGACACTACACCGGGTCTTAGCGGGGTTGAAAGGCAAGCTGTAGTCCTCGTAAACCACACAGTGCAGGAGGAGAAGGAGACAACGCTGGGCAACCCCCGATATCACAGAAATACGTAGATACCGTACGGAATTGCAATTCCGTACGTACATGCACAACTTAGAAAACCCCAAAATCCGTGCATCATGACACTGAAATCATCTCCATTAGACAATGACGGACGTCACGGGAAGACGCCACCAGGTGTGGCCGCGAGTTACCGTTGTGTACCGAGTGTTGCGAAGGTAGAGCCGACTCGGCCCCGTCCGAGTTGTAACCCGACATGGAACAGAACAGTAAATAATGTCAAACCCGAACTCACCCAGACAGAACTCACCCAGCCAGAACCAGCCACGGATGAAATAGCACTTCCGTAACTAGTGAAAGCCACATCACCGTCGCGGTCAAAACAGTAGGACTTTGTGTAATAAATAATATTTACGGATTTTGGGGTTTTTTCTAGTCGTGTATGTATGTATGTACGGAACGTTGCGTTATTTCTGTGAGATCGGGCTGCGCTGGCAATT
Source organism: Protomyctophum bolini (assembly GCF_963924005.1). Taxonomy (NCBI): domain Eukaryota; kingdom Metazoa; phylum Chordata; class Actinopteri; order Myctophiformes; family Myctophidae; genus Protomyctophum; species Protomyctophum bolini. Next base: position 3,799,731 of record NC_137863.1, on the reverse strand, counting down.
CAAGCCTTTTATATTTAGGCGCTAGTACAGAAATAAATGACTAACGTTTGGACGTTTACACGGTCTTCATCAGAGTCATGAATAATAAATAACAGGCTTGAATTGTCCGTTCTTATATAAATATACATACTGAGCACAAGCTGAAGTAGCTGTCGCCGATATGTTATCTATTTTAGGTATAGAGGGGTCTTTTATATCAATTAATTTAATGAACATTTTATTATCTGCAAAGGTGTGCCATTTTACTATGCAGTATGCAGTACTACTGCGCTATTGTAAACATGAGAAAGGATCATATTTTACAGTACTATTATATTTGTGTTTTATTGATTAACAAAAGAAAAGGTTTTAAATAGACCCAAATACTTTGTGATTGTCTAGACTTTAAATTAGACAATCACAAAGTATTTGGGTAAATGATAAACCATGTGACTCTGGCGAACATAGTATACTTTAAGGAGATTAATACAGATTATTTGAAAATACTATATATATATATATGACCCAGGTCAGGTTGAACATTAATAAACAATGTGCTTTATGTTTTTCTTCACTTTAAAATGTTTATTTTTATTATTTTTAATGGTGAAAATAGCCGATCTACAAGCTCACAAGAGCGTGTAAGAAATACAAGAATGCTGGCCACAAAATGCCACTCGCTCCAGGGTCAGAGTTCAATGCAAGCTTGCGGTTGTGTGGCCAGTGGTGAAAAGTAGCTTAAATAACTTTACTTTTGTACTTTTAATCAAATAAATTTGGATTAATAATACCGGACTTTTACTTGTAAGTTGAAAAAAGGCCATTGAGTGTGACAGTTCATACTTAGTTAGTAGTACATATGGAAATATACAATTGGATCTGGGTGTCTTTCAGCAACACTAACTCAAAGATAGGAAGCAACTTTTCAATCTACTGTAGCCGTGTGGTGAAAATAAATGTTTTGCCTTTGCCAGTCTGCGCGTGGAGTTGCACTGGTAAATGGTAAATGGTGCATTTATATAGCGCCTTTATCCAAGGCACTTTACATAGATTGTGCATTACATTCACCCATTCATACACCGATGGCAGCGGAAACCATGCAAGGCACCAACTAGCACATCGGGAGCAATTAGGGGTTCAGTGTCTTGCTCAAGGACACTTCGACAGTAACTCTGGGGGAGCCCGGGTTCGAACTGGCAACCTTGCGGTTCCCATCCAGGCACTCTACCGCTGAGCCACCGCCGCCACAATGCACTGCATATGAGCAGCATGCGCCGCCCACCGACGCTGTATTCAAAATACCGTAAACTCGGAAATCTCACGGTATATCAACAACGTGGCTGTTACTGTCGCGGTATTACAGAAATTCTTTCAGTTCTTCATGCCTGAAGCTTGCATTTATTAATCTGATATCTCCACATTATTTTGAGTTGTGGGGCTGCTGTTTCCCCCCCCCCCCCCCATCTCTTTTATGTTCAAAAGGAGAATGTTGTCGTGCACCTCCAGGTTGTCGCTGATGATGCACGACTAACTAGCCTCGGAAAAACCCAGACGTTTGATTTCCTGGAAAATTACACGACAGGATAAGCAGCAGTTTTTTCGAAAAAGGAATATTTCCACACACACAAACAATGTTGGCCCTCTTGGCCAACTTGCTTGGCTGACACTAGTTCTGGTGTAGGAGTCTAGCAGCACCTCTCTAAAAACAAGTCCTTTTAAGGCGCAGAGAACTGAACTCGCCCTGAACTTGCCCCCACAGCACCGTTAGTTCACCAGGTCACCGAATGGAAAAGCCATAATAGGTATTAAGCTTCGCTCAGCGTGACGACCGCAACAAGAAATAAATAATATGAACTTCCATTTTGTAGCTATGGAACCTACTGTATGCAGGCTTACAGGCTCCAGAAGTATTATTTAGATATGAGCTTAAAAAGCATGACTTAATTCAACTTATTCCTACCCTACCGTGGGGGGGGGGGGGGGGGGGGGGGGGGTTGGTGAGCCCTATGTCAAGGTGTTTACCTGCTTATAAGCGACTTCATTTTTATTTTTAAAGTGTAGTTGCTTATTTGAGCTTTCTTCCTAATGTTTTTTAAACCAGTGGTTCCCAATTTTTGGAACCAAGGAACAGCAATGTCCGTGTTCACCTATGTGTATGTGTTCATGAGCACCAGTATGACTATGACTACCGTACCAGTAGGGGCGCTGTTGTGCCAGAAACAGAGAGAGAGAGATAGTGCTGCACTGTTGCCTGCTAATGAGAGAGAGAGAGAGAGAGAGAGAGAGAGGAGAGGAGGGGGGGGCGGGCTGGGAGAGGGGAGTTGCACCACTCAGTTCACACGGGTGTGATTTTTTTTTCATGTCAAGGACATGAAAGCGTTTGAGAACCACTGATATAGAAACAAGTGTTACAGAATAGTTTATAGGATTATTTTGAGTGGTGTAACGACTCCCTTACGGTCCGGAGCCATGTGTGGGTGGCTGGCTGGCTGGCTGGCTGGGTGCGTCCGACCACGAAAACAGCATGGTTTTTCACCACCTGTGCACAACCTAACACACACACAAACACACGTATTAACTGTATATATGGTACTACTAACAGTACTACTGAGTAGAGGGTACAGTAGAGGGACCCCCACACGGTAACTCTGTCATTTCTCAAACGTTTCGGACATGGGACGGCTCGCCGGAATCGAGCCGGCACCCTGGGTTTGTTCCTGTGGGTCCCCCCCTACCCCCCCCCCCCCCCCTACCCCAGGGACCCCCCACACGGAGTTGCACCACTCACTTCACACGGGTGTGATTTCAGAAGACATTTTTGCAGAATCGGCCTCAGTTAAATCTAGCATACAATCAAAGTGTTTATAGTTTTGCGATAATGTTTAAACCAGTAGAACTAATCCAAGAACATAAGGAACCGATGTCCTGTACATTAATCACAAAACAATTAAATTGCACATTATAGGAAATCATTTTTATTTCAAAAATCAGAGAAAGCGGAGGAGACAAACCCAACTAAACAGTGATATTTTAAAACTACCCCCCCCCCCCCCCCCCCTAATAAAAAAAATGGTACATGTACTTTTTCTTTAAGTGTCCTGCACATTAAACCCCTGATGATTGTCATATTTTTTGCAATACCTTTTGCATATTCTGTTCAAAATAAGAATAAGAAAATAACGGAACTAGTCGGAGCTTCGACCGATAGAATCGTTTTGTTCGTGGACTTTAAACTTCACAACCACCTCCAAACTTGCAGAAATCTTTTAAAATAAACTCAACAAATCTTTGACTTGTACTATAATGAGAGACATTGCCACCATTTTGTTTTTTTTAAATGTTTGGAATTGGAACCTCTTCACAATTTACATCACTGACATTGACCAGAGCACCAAAAACGAAATGTACGATTTGTTTTTTGTGCAACGTTGATATTGGAAAAAACAATATTGGTCTCGTCATCCGTGTTCAAGGCCATACAACACCTCTGCTAAGAAAACCAGATTACAGATGGAGATGAAAGATTTAGAAACTTTAGGACTTAATACAAGGTCATTTCTTAAGCTGTAATAATACGTGTATCGATCGCATATTGTCAATGCAGTGGGCTAGCTTTGATATACAGTAAGAGCTTCTCCAATTGATGATAATGATGATAACCCTTGGAAACATTTCAAAGAATTCTCATTTAACCATGATAATGAAGCAAAAATAACAATTTAATTAATTTAATTACAAGATACGAATTATATTGTACAAGTCAGTCGACCCCCCTTCCATTTCTACTGGCGTAGAAGTGCAAAACTTCAAAATAACTGGCGTGGCGCTTTTTTTCCCCATCAAACTTCAATATCACAAAAATAGCTGTCATCAATCAAAATGCTTCGGATTCGTACTGTACTCTTCCAGAAATCAATCTTTTCAGAGATACATGTAAACAATAATCCCCCAATCTACATCTTTTTTGGGAAGTAAACTATTCCCCGGAAATATGACTAGATTTAAGAATAATTTAAATGCTGAACCAAAACACCACATATTAATGGATAGATGGAACTTAAAAGGACCTCTTGACATTTTTATACTCTTTTCCAACTGGTATAAAGTTAAGTGATCTTTAGAGCATTGGTTCCTAAAGTGGGGTCCGGGGACCCCCAGGGGTCCCTGAGGGAGTTCCAGGGGGTCCCCAGCTAAATGATAGTTGGGAACCAAATAAAGTGGGGGTCCCAGAGATAGAAATGCAATTAAATGGGGAGACTGTAGACTAATATGCATGTAAAAGTGGGGGTCCTTGAAATTCAATGGTTGAGAATCACTGCTAGAGAGTCATACAAATCTTATCTTATGGGGGTCCCTGGCGTATATTTTGTAATGGGGGTCCGTGTGCTAATGAGTGTCAATTTGGGGGTCCCCGACATGAAAAAGTTCTCATCACAAGCATAGCATATCATTGGTGTTGGGAAGAAACCTCTCATCTCCACAGTGCAGTGGATTTCAACGCTTTTCACATCAAGGCCCATTATAAATATATAATATATAACCACCATTTGATGACATCTGAGACAAATTCCAGTAACCAAAATCTCGCTCCAGCATGGCGGCGGTGTTGCGGAGAAATTGGTGACCCGCCGAAATATGTTACCATCTTGTGGACTTACATATAACTTACACGGAGGTCTTTAAATACGTGGCGTATAAATACAGCTATAGGTTGAACTCTGCTAATAAACAAACCACAATAATTAAGGTTCGGACACTGACGTTATCATGTGATCGTCTTCTACATCGTTGTCACATATTTCAGCAGGTCACCAAATTCACCGTAACACAGCCTTGCTGGAGTGAGCGAGTGTGAGTGAGCGAGTGTGAGTGTGAGTGAGCGAGCGAGCGAGCGAGTGTGAGTGAGTGAGAGTGAGAGTGTGAGTGAGCGAGTGAGAGTGAGTGTGAGTGAGTGTGTGTGAGTGAGTGTGAGTGAGTGTGTGTGAGTGTGAGTGTGTGAGTGAGTGTGAGTGAGTGAGTGTGAGTGAGTGAGAGTGTGAGTGAGTGTGAGTGAGTGTGTGTGAGTGAGTGTGAGTGAGTGAGTGGCTGAGATTGTGGGTATTGTAATTCAGCTCTAGCCTCTCAGACCCAAAACTAAAGGAATATTGTTGTCGTTGTTTGATAAGGTTTGTCTGTAATTCCATATTGATGTTGGTACCATTAGGAGAGATAACAGGTCAACACGTTGACCAAGAATAACAATCATTTTACATTCTCTACAATGTGTAAGACTTCTTGTAAATTAAGCAATGCAAGATGTTTAACAATAATTTAACTCTTGAGAGTGTAAAAAGAAAGCAATTGGGTTTCTTTTTTTTTTTTACACATTCAAGAGTTAAAGATCTATAAGGATCTATAATGTGTGCTACTTTTGGATTTGAATGCTGAAAAGTAACAGGTTTGGACCCAACAGTCACAATATGGAATTTCTTCTGCTAACAAGTATGGTCCATATCTAGCCAACACCAGAAAACATAGCTCGTGTCCAGGGAATGCTCGAGTGTCCAACAAAATAACAGATCTACAAGCTCACAACATGCGGCGACACATTGTGAGCTTGTATGTAGATGGAGTATTTTGGACGCAAATCGCTCTGGTTGTATACGTATGAGTCATATGAGTCAGGTGTAAAAAGAAATAATAGTTGTGGACTAAACATTTCACAACTTCTATTCCTTTATGTATTGGTTGGTTGTAGAATGAATTGTTAACGTTCCAATGTCCACAAAAAAACACAATTAAATCACAATCATTTGTGTTAGAATGAGTGGTGACTGACAGCCAGGCCGGGCCACTTGCAACAGAACCCCGCAACGAGTTGCACTGCAAATCTTTTTGGTGTGGACTGGGCTTTGAACCCATTCAGGGCGGGAACCCCTTTTGGTGTTTTAAGCAATACTTTAGCTATAGAGGGTCTGCGCGTGACATCATCACGAAGTTATGCAAGAATGCCTACTGAGTGGCAAACAACTCCTTTCTGGTCTTGACAGACAGACAGACTGTTTGGATGACAGAAAAGTCCTATCCGATTGCATTAAACAACATTAAACAATGTTAAACTCACTGTGCCTGTTGCTTTGCCACTCGATGTGCCACTCACTTTAAGCATGTGCAATGCATACCCTCTATTGAAAAATAGCAGATCTGTAGGACTATTTTTGAAAAATCGTGAAAATGTGGCACAAATCTTTGAATATATATTCTTTCAGAGCGAATGTTTTCAACTCAAATCTTTGGGGGGGGGGGGGGGGTCCCTGGAACAACATATTTTCAGATGGGGGGGTCGGTGGTCAATTTCATAATGTTTTTGGGGGTCCTTGACATGAAACTGTTTGAGAACCACTGAGATAGAAACATAGGGTTTTTCCGAAAACTGTCAGGATTTAGAAGGAATTTGTAGAATGGTCCTCAGGCCTAAAGACTGGTGTTATGGCTCCATCTGGAGAGAAGAAACTCGAGTTTACTCGTCATAAAATGGGTGGAGATGAAAAGAAAGAAACCCTTGACCAACAGCAACAGAGGCACGACTCTGGATTTTCTTCACAGCAGTGCCACCTACAGGCGGCACCAAAGATAACATGTTGGAAAATAATTCCAACTCTAAACAGGCTCTATGCAGATTGCACACAGAATAAATCTTCCTACTTCCTTTCTTACTTACTTAGTTCCTTCACAGGTGTTACCAGATAAGCCTCTAGTTCCAATTAGTGCACAGTGGGTTGTCAAACTGTTTAATTTCAAGGACCCCCATAACTCTAAGAGTGTAACACATGGAACCACAATGACAATGTGGTTCCATTTGTACACTCTCGGACCCCTTTTCCACCGCTTGGTTCCCAGTGGGAACCGGTTCAGTTCTTTTCCACCGGTTGGTTCCCAATGGGAACCGGTTCAGTTCTTTTCCACCGGTTGGTTCCCCAATGGGAACCGGTTCAGTTCTTTTCCACCGCTTGGTTCCCAATGGGAACCGGTTCAGTTATTTTCCACCGGGTTGGTTCCCAGTGGGAACCGGTTCAGTTATTTTCCACCGGTTGGTTCCCAATGGGAACCGGTTCAGTTCTTTTCCACCGCTTGGTTCCCAATGGGAACCGGTTCAGTTATTTTCCACCGGGTTGGTTCCCAGTGGGAACCGGTTCAGTTATTTTCCACCGGTTGGTTCCCAATGGGAACCGGTTCAGTTCTTTTCCACCGGTTGGTTCCCATTGGGAACCGGTTCAGTTCTTTTCCACCGGTTGGTTCCCAATGGGAACCGGTTCAGTTCTTTTCCACCGGTTGGTTCCCAGTGGGAACCGGTTCAGTTCTTTTCCACCGGTTGGTTCCCAATGGGAACCGGTTCAGTTATTTTCCACCGGTTGGTTCCCAGTGGGAACCGGTTCAGTTATTTTCCACCGGTTGGTTCCCAATGGGAACCGGTTCAGTTCTTTTTGGTTCTTAGTCCATGAGCCAGAGCTCCAAAATTGGTGGGGAAAAACTAGACCTATATTAAATTGTTTATAGGATCAATACTAGACCTAGAAAGCCTGTGATCATTTAATTAACTTCGTAAATTTTCATGAATGAGAGGCATAGAACTTCTGTCTGCTTCTGTTCAGGTTTGAAATGGGCGCCATAAATGTGATAAATGCTCCGTTTGTACTCACCCATTAAATCATTCCAAAGACGTGGAGTGAAATATATGGTCCTCTAGTTTTATATCCATGTGAAAGTTCTGGCACAAAACGTGTATTTAGTCAATTATCTCCACTTTTTCACGAGATGCACACGGACGTCTTTCTCTCCGGGCAAACAGGCCCGGAATGATCGCTGGACTGATTTTACGAATACGTCCCGTTTACCGCAGACGTCATCACCAATTATTGACCAGGGGAACACAAAGGTTTGGGTCACACAGTTGGCAGGTGCCTTGCGAAAGGTGCTCCAATTGAAGAGAAACAAAATCCCAATGTGGCTCCATTATCCCATTCTGGACAGGAACCCCTGTCGGTGTTTTAACTGCATTATGCTTTATCTATTGAAAAATAGCAGATCTACAAGCTCATAGCGCGTCACCGAGTGCCGCGCTACGAGCTTGTAGATCTGCTATTTTTTGAAAAACCGTGAAAATGTGGCGCAAATCTTTGAATATACGTATATTCTTTCAGAGCGAACGTTTTTTAACTCAAATCTTTGCTTCTGGGGGGGTCGGTAGGCCAAATAAAATACGTATATTTTTGGGGGTTCGTGACATGAAAGAGCTTGAGAACCAACTGTCATAGAAAACATACGTTGTTTTGAGAACCACTGACATAGAAACATACGTTGTTTTTTCTTCAGAAAAGCCTTTACTGATGTAGAACACATTTGTAGAATCAGCCTCCGGTCGGGAGGCTAAGAATAAGAATCATTCCCCCACAATATCTGTAGTGCATTTTGACAGGATGTGTCTCTGATGTGTACAGTATAATATATATATATAAGTTAATGTTCTAGCATAATATCTAGCAGCTCAAATGGCACTTAAAGATAACGGGAAGCAATTCAAGCTAAAACTGAACATAAAGATTTGTGATGTAATAATTAATAACATTTCCAGGAACAAATTAATTAAAGTAACCTGAAGCCCAAGAGGGCAAAAAAAAGAAGAAGATCTAAAGAAAAGAAAAATGTCAAGGTGTCCCTTTAAACCTATGAAGTATGAAACCTTACCAAAGAGCAGATCTACAAGCTCTACGAGCTTGTAGATCTGCTATTTTTGAAAAATCGACTGACATAGAAACATAGCCTTTTTCAGAAAACTGTCAGGATGTAGAAGAACATTTTTAGAATCTGATCTCAGGTCAGAATGGGTTAAACCTATGAAGTATGAAACCTTACCAAAGAGCTTATTTTATGTTTTTTTAAAGAGTACAGCGGGGGAAATGCATGAAGAATCATACAGTATTATGTCATATGGATCACATACGGGTGGAATTCTGTTTTTGCACATTGAATGGGAAAATGTACCCTACATTATGAAAATAATTAATTATTGTACCATGTTTGCCCAAACAGCACAGTTATTAGATTCTCACATTTCTGCCTAATGGGAGTCGATCCTCTTCTCAAATTATATTAAAACGTGACAACTTGATGATTTAAGGATCAATTCCTGTTCAGAAGGAAAGACAATTCTGTTCATATTCAGAACTACAATCTGTAAGAGACTGAAAATCAACCTTTTGATACTAACTTTGTTAAAAGTAACATAAACCACCAAATTAAATTATATAAATCAGCCAAACAAAGCAAAAGTGGTTTTGACTACGGTAGTAATTTTGCTTCCGTTCTGAAAAAATAAAAATAAAAAGCAATTTTTAGCATGTTGGCTAATGTCAACAATTTAACCCATTCTGAACGGGAACCCCTTTTGGTGTTAGCATCATGTCATGCTTTAGCTATTGAAAAACAGCAGATCTACAAGCTCGTAGCGCGCCACCGAGTGGCGCGCTACGAGCTTGTAGGTCTGCTATTTTTGAAAAATCGAAGAATGACTGACATTTTTTAGAATCTGATCTCAGGTCAGAATGGGTTAATCAGACCAGTGTGTGTCCAGTGGAAACCTCGTATGAATCTGATCTCAGGTCAGAATGGGTTCATCAGACCAGTGTGTGTGTCCAGTGGAAACCTCGTATGAATCTGATCTCAGGTCAGAATGGGTTAACTTAGCACGCCATGTTGTCGCCGTCTTGAGAAGAAGTTCCACTTTCTTTTTCTTTGTCTCTAAATCTAAAGCAACGCAAAAATCACTTTAACAATTATCAATGTATTTAAATAAACGTGGGAGGGAGGGAGGGGGGCAATATTCCTTTCCGTATTTGTAGATTTGCGTCAGAAATCTCATGACTTGCAGGTTCAGATTCGTTCCTTAAAACCCATTTTGGGGCGGGAACCCCTTTTGGTGTTAATAGCATCATGTCATGCTTTAGCTATTGAAAAATAGCAGATCTACAAGCTCATAATATGAGCTTGTAGGTCTGCTATTTATTTTTTTTACTCGAAGAACGACTGACATAAACATAGCTTTTTCAGAAAACTGTCATTTTCAAAGACATTTTTTAGAATCTGATCTCAGGTCAGGGTTAAACTCACGTTAACAGTAGGCCCACACACACGTCACTAGTGCACACAGGTCACTAGTGCACACAGGTCACTAGTGCACACGGGTCACTAGTGCACACAGATCACTTGTGCACACAGATCACTAGTGCACACAGGTCACTAGTGCACACAGGTCACTAGTGCACACAGGTCACTAGTGCACACATCAAAGGTAATGCTGAAGCAGTTAAAACTGCACGGATCAACCCATTTCCAACGTTTATGACGATCATCATCACGGTCAAATTAATTAATCCAAGAAAACATTCCAAAAATCGGCCTTTTGAAAAATCTCCCAACAATTTCTTTTGCACCGACTGTATTAATTAACCCGGGAAACACGACCATAAACGGGGAAAAAACGACCCTATCCCAAAAAAAAGAAAAACAATAGCGCAAGTTTTAGAGAAACCAAAAAAAGGTTTTTAAAATTTGCAAGTGAATCAATAAATCATGCATGCAATGCAGGATTTGGCAGGAAAATTAAGAAAAAAAGTTGTTTTCATTTGCAGAACAGTTTCAATACCAAGGCTACGGTCTTCTGAAAGACCAACAGAACCAAAGAGAAATGAGTGGAGGGGGGGGGGGGGGGGGGGGGAGGGGGAAGCACCATCACTGCCATCTTCTATTAACCCCTTCCAGCAAATACTTCAATTGGGGGGCAAGTTATTATTCCTCTTCATGATCCTATAGCAGGCTCTCTGACGCCCTCTGCTGTTGGCTGTCTGAATGGCAGCCCTCTGCACCGCGTCAATCTACCCCCGAGTTCTACCCCCTCTCATGAAGGGGGGGGAGGGGGGGCAGGGGGGGGCAGCTCTTGGCACGCCGCCCCGCGGGACAGGCGAGCGAGAGACACAAACATGGGCCATTTATTTATTCGTTTCCGGGAGGGGTTCGTTCCCTGCTGTTGCTATGGTGATATAATAAACATCAAGAACATCAACAGGTTTAAGGTTTTGTGTTCACCTCTGAAACGGCTTACGGACCTTCTTTTTCCTCCGAGGCGGCGGCTTTCCGGCGCTTTCCGTCCAGGACGACGACGAGGTGGAGGTCTCGCCACCGGGCTCCGGACGCTCCCGCTGCTGCCCCGCCCCCGGCATGAAGAAACCTGTCTGAGACGGGGGAGGGGAGAACGGTGGCGGCACCCCCCCACCGGCCCCGGACCCACCGGACCCCCCAGCCCCAGGAGGGTGAGATGGGCCCCCAGAGGGGAAGAAGCCCCCGTTGGCGGTCATGTCGTTGACGGGCCCGCCCTGAAAGATCCGGTTGAAGAAGTCCTGGAGGTCCGCGGGGTTGCTCGGACCGGGACCGTTTTCAGACGTCGTCCTGGAAAAGAAAAAGACATAAGACTAGGATACAAAGTCTGATATTCTCCCTTTTTTTACCAACCGTTGCCTGAATAAAACGACATTTAAATGCAGGTGTCAATCCGTGTTATGAGCACACTGTACCACAGCATAGCACTCGCATACTGTACAATCATATCATGTCTCTTTTGTCTGACGCATGCCAGAATTTTGGGTCTGATGGCAATCCTTTTACTTGTGTATAAAGCGCTCAATGGTCTCGCACCTTCCTACCTACATGACTGCCTGCCTAAAGATGCCCCAAACCGCCCCCTAAAGGTCTTCCACTGCTGGCCTGCTCGCTTTGCCTAAATAAATGGCAACTAAAAAATACGGGGAAGCAGCTTTTTGCTTCTACGGGCCGTCGGCATGGAACAAGCTCCCACTGTACCTTCGACAGGCAGCCTCTGGAGACATTTTTAAAGCTCAGCTCAAGACCCACTTCTACAACATTGCTTTTAATTGATCTTTTATTTTTTGTTATTCATGTCCTCACTGTATTGCATTACTGCTTGTTTTTCTAATGTTTATGCCTTGCTTTTCTTTTCTTTTATCCTCCATTTCTCTGTAAAGCACTTTGAGCTGCATTTCATGTCATGAAAGGTGCTATACAAATAAAGTTTTATTATTATTATTAATCCTGATATTAAAGGGAGTTAATACACCATCAGCATCTAATATTGACGTTTGACAAATGTTCAAGATTAAATATGTTACGACAACAAAACAGATTTGATTTAGAGCATTTAACGTAAGCAAAAGAAAAATAAGAAAAAATAACAAAGCCTGATGACCTTTTCTTCAAAAGAAAAGCCGTCCCGTGCGGGTCCATTTGGTTCCATTTGTACACTCTCAAGAGTTAGTTTGAGAACCACTGCCATTGTAATTGTATAGCAGACACGAAGCTCTGACAGTGTGACAGAATGTGTTTAGTGTGTGATTTGGAAGAAATTTAAAATTAAATATTCTTTTTGTTTTAATGAATTAAGACACTTATTATTTTAAGTAACTAAGTATTTGTGTTAACTTTTTCTGGTTGGATGATTATGAAAAACTTGAATTTTGTTTTAGGAAAGGCATTTTTGTTTTAGCTGATTTCTTATGTAAAGCTTGGGGAAAAAAGGCAGAATGTTTTGTTTGTGTGGGAAAAAAATATATAAGAATGTTCATTTTATTGTACACCTACAATGCAATATTGAAGTCCATGTGGGCTGGGCACCTTTGGTGCGTGACACAAATAATCTATCTATCTATCTATCTATCTGTGATGAAACTTTTTTCCAGAAACAGTTACAAATGTGAACCGTCAACAGAGATGTAAACAGGTTTTCAATGTAATGAGTCCCAGGATGAAGGGATGGTCTTTTAGAAATGAGTCCCACTTCAACGACGTTAGGAGTCATATTTTTGCCATTTTTACAAATTGCAGCATTTAACTCCCATTTCATTTTATATGGTTACAATGCAGTTATATTCACGTAGAAAACAGAAGAAGAATAACCACATTATAACTAAAGCAAGCTAAATAAACTAGAATAAAAAACAGTACAGTAGTACAGTAGTGCATCCCGTGGATGCAGAGGTCGTTGTTTTATTGCGTCCCTTAACTATAAACTGCGTTTTGGAATGCAAAATGCACCCTGTTTTAATCTCTGCGTCAATGTTTGGATCCGGTTTCCGGATCCCAACCCTAAACAATAACGGCCTGTGGCTCTGACTGACTTCCAGGACACTCACCTCTGCCTCGTGGAGGAGCTGCTGCTGTTCTTTGAACCCTAAATAACAACGTCCTTCCAGGACACTCACCTCTGCCTCGTGGAGGAGCTGTTGTTGTTCTTTGAACCCTAAATAACAACGTCCTTCCAGGACACTCACCTCTGCCTCGTGGAGGAGCTGCTGTTGTTCTTTGAACCCTAAATAACAACGTCCTTCCAGGACACTCACCTCTGCCTCGTGGAGGAGCTGCTGTTGTTGTTCTTTGAACCCTAAATAACAACGTCCTTCCAGGACACTCACCTCTGCCTCGTGGAGGAGCTGTTGTTGTTCTTTGAACCCTAAATAACAACGTCCTTCCAGGACACTCACCTCTGCCTCGTGGAGGAGCTGCTGTTGTTGTTCTTTGAACCCTAAATAACAACAGTCTTCCAGGACACTCACCTCTGCCTCGTGGAGGAGCTGCTGTTGTTGTTCTTTGAACCCTAAATAACAACAGTCTTCCAGGACACTCACCTCTGCCTCGTGGAGGAGCTGCTGTTGTTCTTTGAACCCTAAATAACAACGGTTCCTTCCAGGACACTCACCTCTGCCTCGTGGAGGAGCTGCTGTTGTTCTTTGAACCCTAAATAACAACGGTTCCTTCCAGGACACTCACCTCTGCCTCGTGGAGGAGCTGCTGTTGTTCTTTGAACCCTAAATAACAACGGTTCCTTCCAGGACACTCACCTCTGCCTCGTGGAGGAGCTGCTGTTGTTCTTTGAACCCTAAATAACAACAGTCTTCCAGGACACTCACCTCTGCCTCGTGGAGGAGCTGCTGTTGTTCTTTGAACCCTAAATAACAACAGTCTTCCAGGACACTCACCTCTGCCTCGTGGAGGAGCTGCTGTTGTTCTTTGAACCCTAAATAACAACGGTTCCTTCCAGGACACTCACCTCTGTCTCGTGGAGGAGCTGCTGTTGTTCTTTGAACCCTAAATAACAACAGTCTTCCAGGACACTCACCTCTGCCTCGTGGAGGAGCTGCTGTTGTTCTTTGAACCCTAAATAACAACGGTTCCTTCCAGGACACTCACCTCTGCCTCGTGGAGGAGCTGCTGTTGTTCTTTGAACCCTAAATAACAACGGTTCCTTCCAGGACACTCACCTCTGCCTCGTGGAGGAGCTGCTGTTGTTCTTTGAACCCTAAATAACAACGTCCTTCCAGGACACTCACCTCTGCCTCGTGGAGGAGCTGCTGTTGTTCTTTGAACCGAAGGAGATGTGATACGGCACTCGGTGCGTGTCTGGAGAGATACCTATTCTTTGGCAACCGGCCCATTCTGAAACACGAGAGCACAGCGAGAGAGAGAGAGAGAGAGAGAGAGAGAGAGAGAGAGAGAGAGAGAGAGAGAGAGAGAGAGAGAGAGAGAGCGTGTCAGAACGCTTTGCTGCCAGAGAGACAAATGACCTCCTTTGTCTGTCTAACTAGACGCCCTGAGGCCTCGCACAACATCCTCCTCCCACGTCCCCCTTCTGCCTTACGCCAACCGCTGCCTAATACACAACCATCTAATGGACCTGGTGTATCTCTATCCTACCTTAATATACAACCATCTAATGGACCTGGTGTATCTCTATCCTACCTTAATATACAACCATCTAATGGACCTGGTGTATCTCTATCCTACCTTAACCCATTCTGACCTGAGATCAGATTCATATACGAGGTTTCCACTCGCCGGACACACACCGGTCTGATGAACCCATTCTGACCTGAGATCAGTCGCTCTTCGATTTTTCAAAAAAATAGCAGACCTACAAGTTCGTAGCGCGCCACTCGGTGGCGCGCTACGAGCTTGTAGATCTGCTATTTTTCAATAGCTAAAGCATAACATGATGCCAACACCAAAACGGGTTCCCGTACAGAATGGGCTAATATACAACCATCTAATGGACCTGGTGTAGCTCTATCCTACCTTAAAATACAGACATTACATTTTCATTTCAAGGACCGCCGGTTTAATATGCATTTGGAACAATTCCTTTTATACTTCCTTACACTGTAAGATCCTCAGCGCTCATTTAACTGAGAATGTACACTCTGAGTTACAGACCCTTAAAGGAGAATTCCATGCTAGAAGGCTTTCTTACCTTTATTTGTAGTTGTTACGTCCCCACCAAAGAGGTCCAGGTGTTGTTTTGTGCAAAAGCGCATTATTAGCTATTTCCCCTTGAATGGGGCATGGGGTGTTGTGCTAATTCGCTTATTTCCATCACTCACTTTTTTTATATCCTCTCTTCATAATGTAAATAGTATTCCAAGCGGCACACTTTACTACTTATTTTGATGGAAATAGCCAATAATGCACTTTTACACAAAATAACACCCGGACCTCTTTGGTGGGGACGTAACTACTACAAATAAAAGGTAAGAAAGCCTTCTAGTATGGAATTCTCCTTTAAGGTTCCATTTGTTTCCGAACTATCATTGATTTAGCTGGGGACTCCCTGGAGCCCTCTCAAGGACTCCTGGGGGTCCACCCTTCACATCAGATTCAGAACAAAGGGATTTTTAGGTTCAAAATCGTCACCATTAGGATGACCGACAGATTGGATATTATTTTCTGAAGGAGGAAGGAACATGCGTATAGCGGGAAATACATTTAAAGGAAAAACCATGTTTTCACCTGTGATGTCATAGACCTTTCCATCCATAATACCATACCTGTGATGTCATAGACCTTTCCATCCATAATATCATACCTGTGATGTCATAGACCTTTCCGTCCATAATATCATACCTGTGATGTCATAGACCTTTCCGTCCATAATATCATACCTGTGATGTCATAGACCTTTCCGTCCATAATATCATACCTGTGATGTCATAGACCTTTCCGTCCATAAAGGCAAAGTATGTGATCCGTAGGCCCAACATGCTGGACTCGGCCCACAGATCTCCCTCCTCGGCGCTGTGGCAGCGGTTGCACTCGGCACAGAACCGAGCCTCCGTGGGCTCACGGTTCATCTCGAACCTCCTGCAAGACAGATCGGTGGTCAGCAACATGTCTTGGGACATTTGTGGTCGTATAGTGACTACATCTGTCATTAAAAGAATGTATGTTTTTTCAGCGATTTTCTTAGTTTTAAGGGTAACTGTTGTATAATTGCAATATTACACTTGAGGTTTACACTCCAGTATTACACTTCAGTGATGCTTGCGGAACTCGACTACGTCTCGTTCCTGACCGCATCATCTGTCGTGGCGATAATCACGTTAAACCACACCCTCCCTCTCTCTCGTGTAATATTGCTTAATTCAACGGAAGCTAGTGGTGACACACCGATGTCACAGTTGTTGTTGCTGCGTCAGACACTTGTGCCTGTCACGCCGTGCGACAGGTGTGATGCGACAGGTGTGATGTGAGAGGCGTGATGTACAACAAATCCGATATTAAGCGAGCCCGAGTATTTTCAGCACTCCGATGATCCAAAAATAGTCATGCGTGTTTGTTTCAACAATCCCACTCCCCTTCTCTCCATCCGCACAGTTCCTGCTGTGTTCTGTAAAATAAATAGGAGGAAAGCTCATGCTTTAACCGTTAACCAATTCAATTCCCCCGTGCAACTTAACCCTAGAAAGCTTTTAGTGCCGTTGTTAAGCTTGTAGATCAGCTATAAAAAAAAAAGTACTATTAAATTATTTTGTTCCAATTGGTCTAACTTTAACAGTTTGACTGTTTTAAACGCGTAACCCCGCATTTTAATCAACCCCCCTTCACTGCCGAGATTGTTGTATTACCTTTAGAGCATACGCTGAATTATTTGGGCTTTAAATCCGCGAAAATCCAGCGAAAAAAGGTTTCTCGGTTTGTTATGATCCGATCGTACCACCCGCCATCTTGGTGCACCCGGAAGACGCACACAAGACCCGTCTCCATGAGGCGTTGTACCCCATTCATTTGCATTGGCCTCAATTTCCCAGAAGCCCTAGCAGCCCCACAGCATGTGACGATTTCCGGTTTCGTCATCAAAACGAAAGCATCTAGTCTCTATCTCCGCGGCGAAGACGGAGTTTCTTTTTATTTATTACGATACGGCGGATTAAACACATAAAACAAAAGGAGGGTATGTCGTAGATCGCAGCGACAGTAACCTGGATTAAACCATTCCTGGCAGTAAAACAAAATAACATGAAAAGGAATCGTGATAATAGTGACATACTTGTGCTTGCCCTCACACTTGGTACACATCATGGTGTTCATAGTACATACTTGTGCTTGCCCTCACACTTGGTACACATCATGGTGTTCATACATATACACATCATGGTGTTCATACATACTTGTGCTTTCCCTCACACTTGGTACACATCATGGTGTTCATGGCTTCCTTCAGGTCGTCCTGTAGCTTGGTGAGGAACTCGTTCATGGACTTGGAGAGCTCCGTTGCGGCCATGCGCTTCCTGTAGAGCGAGGATAAAAACCTTTCAGTGACTAAATGGTAAATGGTGCATTTATATAGCAGCCTTTATCCAAGGCGCTTTACATAGATAGTGCATTACATTCACCCATTCACACACACACACACATTCATACACCGATTGCGGTGGAAGCCATGCAAGGCACCAACCAGCACATCGGGAGCAATTTGGGGTTCAGTGTCTTTGCCCAAGGACACTTCAACATGTAGACAGGAGGAGGAGGAGCCGGGATTCGAACCGCCGACCCGTGGATCATTGGACGACCTGCTCTACCTCCTGAGCCACAGTCGCCAAATGATGCCTTGATGACTGGAAGACATTATAAAGGCAAACCTTTCAGTGACTGTGCCATGATGACTGAATGACATTATGCCAAGTAGCATAATGATCTGATCAGCAACATGAATACAAGTTTTCAAACGTTTTTCATATCAAGGCCCGTTATGTATTCAGCATTTGAGCCACGGGACCACCATTGGATGAGATTAAGGGCCGATTCATACTCCTATTTTAGAGCTGAATAAAAGTCGGTTCGGCGCTGTAGAGCCTACAATGTGACGTCATTTGGCGCTGTAGAGCCTACAATGTGACGTCATTTGGCTCTGTAGAGCCTACAATGTGACGTCATTTGGCTCTGTAGAGCCTACAATGTGACGTCATTTGGCTCTGTAGAGCCTACAATGTGACGTCATTTGGCTCTGTAGAGCCTACAATGTGACGTCATTTGGCTCTGTAGAGCCTACAATGCGACGTCATTTGGCTCTGTAGAGCCTACAATGTGACGTCATTTGGCTCTGTAGAGCCTACAATGTGACGTCATTTGAGATTCGGGGGGCGGGCCGGGTACCGTCCTAAAGTCGCCTCTTCGGTGCTACTGAAAATGTCTGACGAGCAGAAATCATTTGGGCACTACAGCGCCGAAACAGCGGTAAAATAGGAGTATGAATCGGACCCTTAGCCTCTCAGACCCAAAACTAAAGAACATATTGATTATTGTTGTTGGAGGATAGGATTTTGTCCACAATTCCATGCTGTATTTATGTTGTTACCATAGGAGAGATAACAGGCAAACGTTGATCAAAATTATGATTATTTTAGATGCTAATTGTGTAGACTTGTGTAGACTGAAACTCTTGAGAGCGTAAAGTGAAACCAAATGGACCGTAAGAAGGGTTTTCATTTTACACTTTCAAGAGTTAAAGATCTATAAGGGTCCGTTTGGTTACCAACTCTCCATCATTTAGCTGGGGACCCCCTCAAGGACCACTGGTTGAAAACCACTGCCGTACAAATTGACAAACATTTGACAACATCAAATGGTACATATCAAAGCAGTACAATCTCGCAATGAGACATGTTGCGTTGCGAGCTTGGTAGATTGGTTATTTTCAGAGAGATTTGGTGTAGAGAAAGAACAAAGGGTTAGGGCCAAGTACAGAGCCCTGGGCTGGGTGTTATGCTGGTCGATATAAAGGTATATAAGTGGTTAATAATACTCACAGTTCATACTCTCTCCTCGTTTCGGGGTTACTGACGATATCCCACGCAGCTCTCAGCACCTTGAACGCCTCGCCTGCACGCGGGTGTTTATTCTTGTCTGGGTGAACCTAAGAAGGAAAGGACAGAACACACAGGTGAGGTGATTCAAGGCAATATCAATATCATTATCCCATAAGACCTGGAACGCCATCTGTGTCACCTTAGCGTTTAAACCGCCGACTAGCAGATCTACAAGCTCAAGCCTGTGATCTGTGAAGCAGCTTTTTCTGTCAATGCTCCTTTCGATTGGAACAAACTCCAAAAATCCATAAAAATCAGATCACTGCCTTCCCTATAGGTCAATTCAGGGAAATTATTTCTAACACTTTTACTCATCAATGTAACTGTTTTAATTGAGTCTCATCTATTTATTATATTTATTCTAGCTTTGGACACTTTCTGTTTTACAATTCATATTTTGATATTGCTGTATTGTAGAGTGTATGTTGTTGAGTTTGTATTTTGTGCTTTGTATTTCGGCTACATTGAAAATGAGGGCTTGCCCCTCAATTGTACTCCGAGTTTAAATAAAGGTTATGATGATGATGATGATCTGTAAAAAAAAAAGAGAATAGTGAAAATGTGTGCAAATGTTTAAATATATATTCTTTCACAGCAAATGCTTTTAACCCATTTTGACCTGAGATCAGATTCTGAAAATGTCTTCTACATCCTGACAGTTTTCTGAAAAAGCTATGTTTGTATGTCAGTCGTTCTTCGATTTAAAAACAAAAAAGCAGACCTACAAGCTCGTAGCGCGCCACTCGGTGGCGCGCTATGAGCTTGTAGATCTGCTATTTTTCAATAGCTAAAGCATAACATGATGCTATAACACCAAAAGGGGTTAAATAATAAATATATATTATTTCACAGCAAATGTTTTTAACTCAAATATTTGCTTCTGTGGGGGTGGGCGGTGTGGGGGGGGGGGGGGTCGCTGACTCACTGGAACAACATATTTTCAGATGTTTCAAATACAGATCATTCTGGGGGTGAAATAGTATGAGAACAAACCGATATAGAAACATGATTTAGAAGACATTTAGTAGAATCTGGTCTCAGGTCTCAGTAGGTTATATGAGATGAGTGTTCATTTCGTCTACTAAAACTATGAGGAAAAAATGTTTGTCAACTGCCCTTTTTCACTGACCAAATAAAAACGAACTAAACTATATTAGCACTGGAGACTGGCAGGTTTAATGCCACCCCTGAAGATGAGAGATATTGTCTGTTCTGTGATCTAGATGAAATTGAAAATGTTTTACTGCTCTAAATACGATGACATAAGGGATCTTCTGGTTAATAAGATGTCTTCTATATGTGGGGATTTCCTAGATTTAAATGACTATGTAAAAATGGAGATATGTTTGCCAAAGGGACTTTCGTTGTAGCAGATTTAATGTCAAGCTTGGGAAAGAAGACGGAGTACTCTGTATACATCTGAGGTGTAATATAATTATGTAATGTAAAGTTGTAAACATGCATAAATTATGTAATGTGATACATGCTGTAATTGCAACTGTGAAATGGTGTCTTATAAACCCATGAGGGTTGGGCACACGGTGTGCGTGACACGAAAATAAATAAACAATCATATGGTGACTACAACATTGACAAAAAATACTGACAATTTCGGTCAACAAATCTAAAACTAGGCTAAAATGTTTAAGGGACTAGTGGAGAAGAGACGCAGTAGAACTAAGACAAGTCCTTTTATGTTTGGTTGTGTCATGTGCAGGTCTTACTCTCCCAAAATAAACGGATGTACAACCAATCTGCTATTTTCAGCACAGCCGCCGGGATCAGGCATATAAATCAGGCATTCGATGGCCTCACTCACGGCCGGCCAAAATACAATTTTAGTCGACTACTTAAATCAACTGGAGATTTTAGTCAACTAAAACTAGACTAAAACATTTCAGATGACTAAAATATGACTAAAAGGTCATGTTGGTGATGTACTTAATTCCTCTTCTGCACTAGGTATGTTGGGTGTGTTTTTTCTAATGTTGTACGGGTCACTGTGTGCCTTTGTTGTCTTGTATTGTGTATTGTATTGTATTGTATCTGTATGGAGCAGGGCGGGTCCAAGACAAATTTCTCTCTTGGGAGACAAAATAAAGAAACCTTGAACCAATCTAAAACTAGGCTAAAATGTTAAGGGACTAGTGGAATTAGTAGAACTAAAGACAAGTCCTTGTATGTTTGGTTGTGTCGTGGGCAGGTCTCACTCTCCCAAAATAAACAGATGTACAAACCGATCTGCTATTTTCGGCACACAGCCGGGATCAGGCATATAATAAATCAGGCATTCATTTGATGGACTCACGGCCGGCCAAAATACAATTTTAGTCGACTACTAATCAACTAAAACTAGACTAAAACATTTCAGATGACTAAAATATGGCTAAAAGTAAATGGAGTTTCATTCAAAAGGACCGACTAAAAACTAGAGACCAGAGGAAATCAAGCCTTTGCTGCCTGCGGCTGCACCGGGGCTCTGGGATAGCCTGCCGCTTAAGTCGTCCATTTTTAAATCATTGAACTGAAGAACTTATTTATTTTCTCTGGTTTGAGCACAGCTACATCTGGCCCCCTGAAGCGCTAACCACGGCCATTTACAGAAATATGTTCTGCCGATTGAGTGTAGTGTCCAGGCTACCTCAACACAGTTTTCTGCTGTGCATATTTAACATCGTATTCAATTGCTGCATGTATTTGTTTGTATATTTTTGCTGTGTCATTGTTGTTCTCTTGCTGTGTTGTAGTAGTATAGCACTTTGGTTGGCTTCATGTCATTTTAAAATGTTTAAAATAGTGCCACCTCCTCGAAGCCTTTGATAATCATTTACCAAAAACGTATTGTATTAAATATTGTGTTCATGAAAAGGGCCAAGTCATCCCCACAATATCCCTAATGTATATGATCAGATCTAAGAAAAACTGGAACAACATATTTTCAGATGGGGGTCGGCGGCCACATTACATATATATTTATTTGGGGGTCCTTGACATGAAAATGTTTGCGATCCACCGACATAGAAACACAGGGTACGGTACAGCACAGTACAGTACATACATTACAAACCTGGACAGCCAGCTGTCTGTAAGCCCGTTTCAGCTCCGTTTCAGTAGCGTGAACCTCCACGCCGAGCACGGCGAAGGGGTCCAGATCCTCCTCCGGAACCTGAGCCATGGCCAGCAGTCTCTCCAGCTCCTGGTCCGGCTGGTACCTCCCCCCCGGGCCCGGGCCCGGCGGCGTCCTGCCGGGCGACTCCGGGCCGCCGCCGTTGGACGGACGCGGCGCTCTCCGGAACCAGTTTATGACTCTGGCGAGCCGGGAGCCCGCCGCGCCCCAGAACCGCGAGTCCCGCAGGGCGCCCCACCACCGCTGGCCCCGCTCCCCGCCCAGCTTGACGAACAGGCGCTTGCCCCCCAGGTACCCCAGGATGGCGATGACGAAGAACATGCCGCAGCACGCCATGAACGCCCGCTTGGCCCACCAGAGCGTGGTCAGGACCACGGAGAGCACGCCCGCGCCGCGCACGCGCGTCCACTCCAGGACCCGCCGGGCGTCCGCCCTCATGCCGGGCACGTCCGTGACCCGGGCGAGCAGCCGCAGCGCCAGGCCGTAGGCAGCCACGCCGCCGGCCTCCACGCCCACGCCACAGTTGTGCGTCAGCGTGACGATGAGCTCGATGACCATGTGGACGCAGGACATGCACCAGGTGCTCAGCGAGTCCGACAGGATGTCGCGCAGGGCGCCCGCGAACTGGCCGCCCGTGCGCCGGCGGCCCCCCCGCCCCTGCTGGTGGTGCTGGTTGTTGTTGCGTCTCCGGGTCTGCTTGTGGCGGCTGCTGCCGCCGCTCAGGGCGGCGCCGGACGACAGGCCGCCCTTCTGGACGGAGGAGGGAGGAGGAGGAGGAGGAGGAGGCGAGGAGGAGGAGGAGGCGAAGGCGGCGGCGTTGTAGGCGGCGGTGTAGGACGGGTGGCTCTGCTCCGAACCGCTGTTCCTGGACCGGCACCTCTTCCCAGTACCGCCGGGAGCGCCACCTCCCGGCGGGTTCCTCCAGCCACCGGACGACTCCCCCCCGTCCGCGTCCGCCGTCGTGTTTAGGCTTTCACCTCCTTGTCCGTCTTCCTCCTCCTCCTCCTCCTCTTCGTCGTCCATCGTCGTCTCCGCCGTCTTCCTACAGCCCGGCTCGGACGAGGCTCGCTCGTCCGAGACGATCCGTTCGGCGGAAACCTCTTCTTCTCCCGCGGCGTCCTCGCTGGGACCTCCCCCCCAGCAGCTCTCCGTTTCTCCGTCTCCTGAGGCTAGTGGGCTAGCGGCCGCGTCCTGAGGGTCAGATGGCAGACCTTCCGTCGAGACCTCTTCAGTTGGTCCTTCGCGTCCCTCCTCGGCCCCTCTGGCTTCACAGCAACCGGGCTCGGCCGTCCGAGCGGAACCGGAACCACCGGTGACCGCCGGGTCGCCGGCCGGGGAGCCCGCCTCGTCCTCGTTATCTACAATGCTGTCCATCTCCTTCTCGGCGGCGGGTTCTTTTTCCATTTTTTTCCACCCCGCTCTTAGCCTCTTGATTTACTTCTGTGAGAGTTGAGTGTCATTGGAGGTTGAAGGCGCCTGTTAGAGCCTGCATAGAACATGCTCGGTCAACATTTCCCCCAAAGTCTGGTGAGACGAGAACAAGAGCCTGGATTGGCTGAAGGTAGGTGTCATATTATCCACAATGTCCAGAGACACATCCAGGACAGGCGCGCAAACAAGACACAGAAAAAAAAGCTTTCTTCGCAGTCCAGTCACATTAGGAGGTGATTCTTTCTTCTTTTGATCTGAAAACAAAAAAACAAGCAAACCGATCACAAGTTACCCCCTCTGAAAAAGCCATTTGGATTTCATAAGGAATGACACCGCTTCTAAATTAAATGTGGGAGGCTAGTGGGAGTTAACTTTCACTTCAAGTAAAACTGAAACTTAAGGGGAAAAAAACTGTAAGCCACTTGGATTCATTCATTCATTCAACTTATTTCAAGGAGGAAAAAAATAAAGCACTGAATAATTCAGTACTGAAAAATGAATACTTTATGATCATGTAATGTCTAAAGTAAAAAGCTCTAACAAGCTTGCCAGATCTGCTATGTACTATGCAGATTTGCATAGTACAGATCTAACTGTACTATGCAAATGTGTCTCAGTTAATCTGCCTATCATTCATTACCTTCAGCTATGGACATTCAGATAAGTGTAGTTTCTTTCTAGACATACGGTACACGTGGCTTAATTTTCTCACGTAGGTCAGCTAATAAATAACAACCTTTAGATAGATTAGATAGTTTGCTTTATTTAATACAAGGCAAGGCATTAGACACACACGTGTCTTCTGTATCTTGCCTCTAGTACAGCCGGTCACACAATAGATCAGCCACAGGCCACGATAAGCCACGTTTTGACAACAAGACTTCCTCGTATCGATTATCAAACAGCCGCCATCTGTGAGCTCACGCGCGCGCTGCCTGCGACGCGTTCATTGTGAACTTTTATAGTTCTGCTATATATATATATATATTCGCCGAATTGTTCCATTTTTCGCCAAAATGTTCACCTAAATCGTGTCATCATCATGAATGCCCCCAGGGCGGGACAAGATTATATAGTTCCATCATGCCAACTTATAAACGAATTAAGTTCACTTTTGGTCATTTCAACAAAAGACACGTCACATCATGCAAATAAAAGATGTCCTGCTCCTGGAAGAATTAAGGGACCAAAAAAACGGACATAATGTTGAACACAACGCCGTTTAGCTAACCCTTTAGCCACACGACATGGACAGGAAGTCGTCCCACTTATACTAGTAGCACAGCTAAAACTGTGATGCTAGCTGTGATTTCTTCCTTCATATTAAAAAAAGGTGTTAGCATTGGGAAGCTAAAAAAAAGCTGTGGAGGATAATGTCCCGAATAAACGATTCTGGGGGACGACGGCAAGGGGAAACGTTTAAATCGTGCCGTTCGTAGAGAGTGTCCCGTTATTGCGCCTTACCTCCCGGAATAAGGGTGTTTTGTGTGGTGGTTGTTGTAGCTGCAGTCAGTGTGTCGGCTAGCTGACTGTTGTATTATAGTGAGACGTGTTGTTTTGCTTTGCTACTTTCAGCCTTCTTCTTCTTCTACTGACACTATACTTACTGTTTGTTTCTTCTTCTCCTCCTTCGTTCTGCCTGTGTGTGTCTTTTTGGAGGTGTATTAACGCCACCTACTGACTGTCTGACATGAAAGTTTGGAAAAAGCCTCATCTCTCTTTTCACTTTGCAAAATAATAAGACATTGGTAAATACATTGTCATTGACACTTATTATTAGCCCGCGGCGGACCCCCATTTTTGATTAATTGAAAATGGTGGGCCCTATTGTAAACAAGTGTAAGGCTTTAAATGGTGTCGTCCACTCACAGTTTTTGTATTGAGTTGTAGGCCTACTGTAATTCCTCCATTTAATGGCAACTCTGAGAGTGTTACAAATGGAACCAAATGGACCCTTACCGGCGTAGGGGTTTGTACACTCTCTGAGTTACAGTCCATACAGGTTCCTAACTATCATTTAGCTGAGCTGGGGACCCCCTATCTGAGTTACAGTCCCATACAGGATCATTTAGCTGAGCTGAAGACCGGGACCCCCTCTCTGAGTTACAGTCCCATATAAGGTTCCTAACTATCATTTAGCTGGGCCGGGGACCCCCTGGAACTCCCTCAAGGACCCCACTTTGAGAACCACTGGAATAAGGCACGGTGGCACAGATAATTCATACAAGATCATTCTAAAAGGATACTAAATACTACTACTATACTACTACTACTACTACTACTAGTACTACTAATAATATTAAAAAAAAAAGAAAAAATCCATTAGGGTGTATTCAATTAATCAAGAACTGAACTAGACAAACAAACAACAACAATATATAATAATATAACAATAATATAGGCACGAACATCTTAAGAAAGAAAGATAATGTAGGATATAGGCCTATAGTCAGTATAGTTACAATTAGCATTTGTAACACAAGTTTGAATGTAAAGCTGAACATTAAATAAAACAATGTAAAAATAAAATAAAAAGATAATGAGGGGAAAAAAACAATGTAAAAGACAGAAGATTCTACTGCTGCCACAGAATCTACTTACTTTAACCCAGAAGATTGCAAAAAAACTGAACCAGGGACCACCACCCTGACTTAGAATCAACCTGGGGACCACTGTTGTGTTGGGTGGGGATATGGGACCCCCACCCTGACTTAGAATCAACCAGGGGACCACTGTTGTGTTGGGTGGGGATATGGGGTATAAGGGCTAAGATTAATGCTTTCGTAACACTTGCTATGCATCCCATGTGTATACAGTACATCCCACTGTTTCTCATTAAATTATTGTCCACTGACTAAGTATATCATGTCCTAATAATAATGACTCAACCAGACAGTCCGCTGCACTTCCCGCTCTTGAGATGATAACTCCCTTTTTCTGTTGAATTTCTTGACCTCCAATTTGTCAGTAAAATGACTACATGGACGCTCATCATATAGGTCACCATGCAGGTCATTCAGTTCACTGTTTCTCAACTAGTGGAAAGACATTTAAAATAAATCAATTCATTACTAAATGAATGGTCAGGGACCACATGCAATACTTCCAGGGACCACCAGTGGTCCACGGACCACCTGTTGAAAACCCCTGCTGAAATAAACCATTGGAGTTGGTGTTGACCATAGATGGAGCTGACCCCAGGGGGCGCAATTATGCGGATGCAGAGGACAAATTAATGCATTTTTTTAAAAACCATAATGAATGCCCCATATAGGCGCGCGCGCACGCACAAACGCACGCACGCACGCACAAACACACACACGAAGACAAAATCTAGTCATTATTTAATTTAATCTGACTAATCCTGGGATGGTGCATTAATATAGTCATTGTGGTAAATATTTCTGGAACAAACTGTCCTGAGATTGCAAATGTCCATATACCCATTCTCTCACATTAGTTTCTCTCATGTCTATGGTTTGTCAGTCAGACAGACAGACAGACAGACAGACAGACAGACAGACAGACAGACAGACAGTCTCTCTCTCTCTCTCTCTCTCTCTCTCTCTCTCTCTCTCTCTGTGTGTGTGTGGGTTGCTGCATCCTGTGTGGGTGTGCATGGTTGCGTGGGTGGGGAAAGAGTTCATATTATGCTGTGAATGTGTGGATGGATGGATTTCTTTTATGCCTTACTTTGTGTGTGTGTGTGTGTGGGGGGGGGGGGGGGGGGGACTGTGGTTAGGAATACTGTATCTGTTTGTTCAGTTATCCTACTGATCATGGAACATGTGGGAGTGTAGTGTCCGCATGAGCATGAGGATTCTGACCAATATACAATATTTAATAGAGAAGACGAATGTGATTCCATGATTAACTCAATAACTTTAGCACTATTCCTAAAAATGAAAAGAATATATCAGAGCGAGGTATAGGCATATACAGTACAATCTCATTGCTTTGCATTGCGACAGTGTGAACTGTACATCTGCCTGTATTGCTGCTGTGCTATACACACCTATACAGATATTATACCCTGCATGACCTTTTCCCCTTTTCAATAATCAATATTTTTTTTCATAATTTTTATCCCACGATTATGTAACCCATTTTTCACCCCTGTGTCAATTATCTAATGTGGTCCTGGGCTCTACACACCCTCCGCCAACCTAGTCCCCATATATGGGGAACAAGGGGAGAGCAACGGACTTGAACTCATGCTTAATAATCAATAATCAATAATCAATAAGTTGTTATAAAACATTTACTAAACACAGAAATAGGATGTATAGCCTATTATTAAAGCTTTTTGATTGATTGATTGATTGAAAGCGCAAGTCAATAGGCCTACAAAAATGCCTAGGCCTACTTTGAGGACAAAACCAAAAAGCACTAGACACACACATGCACTCACCTGCATGTATCTGTCTCATTCCCTACACCTGGCGCACAAATTGGCACAATCCATCCTATAGCCTACTTTCTTGAACTTGTGGGCTCCAAATAATATACAGTAGGCTAGGCCTAATATAGTATAGTAGGCCTATAGTGAACCATGTCCTTTGAAATGAGCTTTTAAAATAATCATGAAATCACCCTCTTCAAAACAGCATCCCCAGCATCACCATTATATCAGCAGTGATGCAGACATGCTCGGGGATCCCCTCGGTGCGTCACAGAGTTTCCATCGGCAACACGAACTGGTCTATACCAAATATTACACCAACGATCCGTGTCTTCTCTTTACTTATTATAATATGAGCTTCGAAGTAGGCCTATAAACCCTAAATTGAATACATTTATCGGCAGATTTGTATTCGAGTTATTAATAATACGCCTCCGTCAAGTCGTGTCACTGTTGTTTTGAAATGTTAGGCTTCAGTTTACAAAGAAAGAACAGGGTGTAACTCCAACAAGGAGCGGTAATATATCTCTCGAATTGTTGTGTACGGTATTCTATTCTGTGTAGCTATAGGGACAAATCTGGAAGAAACAAACAAAGGGTAGCCTAATAATGTCCTCTTCGTTCGCACCCTCGCCTCGCCTCGCCTCGCCACCCACGCCTTCAGTTTGAAAAGTAGAGTCGCCTCTGTAACCGGCAGAGGAAAGCTCTTTTTCGGTCAGATGGTGCATGTGCTGCAGTCCGCCCCCGTAATTCTCGCACCCACACACACACACACAAACAGCAAAAAGACAGTCGGCACAACCAATAGCCTCTACGGTGCGCCGGGAGGGAGGATTTTCTGCCAACGGATTTTCTCACCAGACGCGGCTGCTGGCTTGCATGACTTCGCCGTTCTTTGTGGAAGATTCGCCAACAAATAAGGTAAGGATTAAGGATCTTGGATCACCACAAAACATTCATGATCGACACACACCTTTGTTTATAGTATAGGCTATAGTCCGGACGAGACGAGACGCGCAAGAAGAACTCGAATTAAGGCGAGATGCCTCGCTTTTTAAAAAAAAGACCGTTTTAATAAGCAACTGCTCAATTAAGGACACTTATATGTTTATTTGGAATCATTGATTGATTGGATTTATATATACCCTAACCTAAAGTCACCCACGCTGTTGTGACTAGCCTTTTCCTATCTGTGTGAGCTGAAGGTAAGGGTGTTTTCTTTTTATAGTAGGCTATAATAAAGTCTTAAACTTTTATTATTTTAATGGCATACCATCTGAAGAAACAATGGACCTGAACATTCGAGGTGTGACTTCTGTAGTGGGAGGTGTGCTAGCCTAAGTCTATTGGGAAATAAACATTCAAAAGCGCGCTGTTATACTTAATACTTATACTTACTTATCCTACTAGTTCTTTTCTGTCCAGAGAGAGCAGTTTTAAAACTGCATGGAGATTGCACTATAGCATTCTAGCAAAGACAACATTTATTATATATCTAATGCAGAGCTAGCCTACATCATGTTTTGTTTCTAAACTTATAACCTATAATTTACAGCATTTACAACATTGTCATGCACTTTTGAACATTCCAAACTACAGCCTATATATTCATTTTTTTAAATATATTCTTCTTTTTTCTTCTTTTCTTTCTTCAAAACATGAAAGATGGAGTGCCACAATTTTTGTATTTTTCCAGTTTGTCATGAGTGTGTCTATGAGGTGACAGTATACTTCATTAGACACCCTGGAGTCGTTTTTATGTGCAATGGTGTATTAACTTTGTATTTAGGGTTTCTTCCTGGAGGCTGAACCCTTGACAGTCAAACGGGCCAATGAAATAAACAGTAATAATAGTGACATCACACTATCAGCCCCCCCCCCCCTCCTTTATCATACTGTACAACTACAGCTGTGGGTGCGTCTTCAATTCAGGTGGATCACCACCCATCACCACCCACCAGGCAATCCAGGCATACTTACT
The DNA here is from genome assembly GCF_963924005.1 of Protomyctophum bolini. Classification (NCBI taxonomy): domain Eukaryota; kingdom Metazoa; phylum Chordata; class Actinopteri; order Myctophiformes; family Myctophidae; genus Protomyctophum; species Protomyctophum bolini. The sequence goes on along the minus strand of NC_137863.1, from coordinate 3,769,570 downwards.
GGTGGGCGTGTCCACATAAAAGCATGATTTTAACAAATACTGTACACTTTTTGGAAAAAGTTCTTCCTCCTTGTATTATAATAATAGCTGATGTAGAGACCTTTTGTTCCTGTGGTGGTTGATTGAGAGTACCTTTTTCCAACTGACTGCATGGCTTTGTGCAGCAAACGTGACCAAAAAATGGAAATGAGGAATGTCCAGACGAAGAGTTAAAGTTGAACTCAAAAGGTTTATTTCATCCAAGTTGAAAACAAAAATAAAGATACTTTTAGCATATAAACTGTAACTGAGAATAGAAGGAGGTGTAGAACAGACGTAAAAAACTGTGAACCTCCAATCAACAACACCTGGCCCTCTGATGGCCAGGTCATTTATGTCCTCTCTGCCATGTCTGTAGGGGGTGACAAAGCACACTAACAGGAATGTTAGACATGGCATGATGGCCTATTGTAGATCGGCTCCTACACCTGATGATCATGTTTTAGGCTGGGAAATAAATCCTGGCACTCCATCTTTAAGTGAATGTAACTCCTCTCTCCTACAGTAGTTCTACAGTCGGCCATGTCTTTAATATCTGTAATATCTTCCCCCGTACGTACAGTAGTTATAGTTAATATCTGTAATATCTTCCGCCGTACAGTAGTTCTCCAGTCGGGCCATGTCTCTGCCGCGCACCCTGGGGGAGCTGCAGTTGTACCGCGTGCTCCAGAAGGCCAACCTGCTGTCCTACTACGACACCTTCATCACGCAGGGCGGGGACGACGTGCAGCAGCTGTGCGAGGCGGCCGAGGAGGAGTTCCTGGAGATCATGGCGCTGGTGGGCATGGCCACCAAGCCGCTGCACGTGCGCCGGCTGCAGAAGGCGCTGCGCGACTGGGCCAACAACCCCGCCGTGTTCAACCAGCCCGTGGCCTCCGCCAGCGTGGCGCCGCCGCCGGCCCGCGAGGGCATCCCTCTGTTCAAGGTGGAAGGCACCACGGCGCCGGGCGGCGGCGGCTTGACGGCGGCCGGGCTCCGGAAGGCTCTGAGCTGCAGCGTTAACGGCCGGCCCGGTTCGCCCGCGTGCGGAGAGAGGGAGCTGGACCGGGCCTGTCTCACCCCTCAGGACCGGGCCTGTCTCACCCCTCAGGACCGGGCCTGTCTCACGCCCATGCACAGCGGCAGCCCCCGCAGCCCGTGCTCCTCCCAGCGGGCCTCCCCGCAGCCGCCGGACGGCGGACACTACCGGGACAAGCTCTCGCCCATGGTGGACCCCCATTGGCTCAACAGCAGCAGCGGCCACAGCGAAACCGAGGGGAACTTCGGCGGAGCGTTGACCTCCGGCTCCGGGACGGAGGAGGAGCAGCCGAGCCCGCCCGTGCCCGTCTCGTCCTCGTCGTCGGCGACGCGTCATCGCCCCGGCCCGGCGTCCACGCCTCCTCAGGCCTCGTCGACCCTCAGCCCTCTCTCGGCGTGGCCCGGGGGCCAGCTGGACGCGGAGACGGCCCGCGCCGTGGGGGAGAGCGTGGAGAGGCTCCTGAGGACCCTGCCCCGGTCGGAGCCCGGCGAGGTGAAGACGCTGCTGAGGATGAACAAGAAGCTGGCCAAGACGGTGGGCCACATCTACAAGATGGCGCCGCAGGACGCCAGCAAGGAGGAGGAGATCCGCAAGTACAGCCTCATCTACGGCCGCTTCGACTCCAAGCGGAGGGAGGGCAAGCAGCTCACGCACCACGAGGTAAACAACACAGAAACTACAACTCACACACCATGAGGTAAACACAAAAAACTACATCTATGGCCACTTCGACTCGAAGCGGAGAGAGGGCAAGCAGCTCACACCACGAGGTAAACACAAAAAAACTACATCTATGGCCGCTTCGACTCGAAGCAGAGAGAGGGCAAACAGCTCACACACCACGAAGTAAACACAGAAACTACGTCTAAAGCAGTGGTTTCCGAAACTGTTTAAGGTCAAGGACCCCCAAATTGACACTCATTAGCAAACAGACCCCCCATTAGAAAATATATGCCAGGGACCACCCATAAGAGAATAGATTTTAACGGCTCTAGCAGTGATTCTCAACCATTTTCATTTCAAGGACCCCCAGGGTTTGACCTGAATTAGGCTACGGACGGACCCCCATTTCTATCTCTGGGACCCCAATGTATATTGTAAAATTAAAGTTAATGGAACCAAATTATGGTCCATTTCCACAGATACATTATTGTGAAAATAGCAGACATACAAGCTCACAACACCTCGCAACGCTCGAGCTGCTATTCTCACACATTTTGACTCTTTCTTATATAATTTGACAATTGTTGGTCAATGTTTGACCCGTTTTTTGCGTGTAGTTACTAGTTTGTTGTTTTGTTAGGTATTTAGGACTGTATTTTGCGTGTCTTAAGTACCAGGTCGTATTCCCTAACTTGAGTAAACTAAAGACCTGGAGGCGTGCGTGATCACTGCTCTTTGGACACTCAGAATAGCCAAAGAGCATTGATCACGCCTCCAGGTCTTTAGTTTACTCAAGTTATAGGGAATAAGACCTGGTACTTAAGACACTCAAAATACAGCCCTTACTAAAAGTCTTAAAAGTCCTTAAATTGACACTTTCATACTTCACTGTCCCAAAAATCATGTGGGGGGGACCCGACCCACATGAGAACCATAATGATTGTAATGTTTCAAATACAAAAGACCAAACTGTAATGGTTATTTTATCTGTATACTGTACTATAATGTCCATCTTGTCTGTATCAGTGAGTACAGTATTGCTGCAGGATCATGAGTCGTGGGCAGCAGCTACTGTACCACCGCTGCCTTTTGGCCCCTCGTAGCGAGGGACCGCGGGTGAGGAGGAAGAATACATACATAATCTAAATAATGTACATCTGAGCTTTCATTTCCATTTTCCCACGTTTTGTTATGTATTCTATAGAACTGCGCCCGCATGCTCCACCACGTCCAGTAAAAAGTGAAGTTATTCTAAGTCTAAAAAAAGAAAAAGAAAAGCTAGAGAAAAGCATTCTGGGTGTTGTAGTTTGGGGCCAGGGAAAGTTCCTGCAGCAACAGATGGTATTGCTGGTGTCTTTTTTCTTTCTTAGATGAGATTGAAAAGTATTAAAAAATAAATTCTTTAATGTTAGTTTTGTTTCCCTACCCCCCCCCCACACACAGTTGATCATCAACGAAGCCGCTGCCCAGTTCTGTATGAGGGACAATGCTCTTTTGTTGAGACGTGTGGAACTGTTTTCTTTGGCTAGGCAGGTGGCGAGAAAATGCGCCTACACGTCCACGCTAAAGCACGCAAGGTAAGCAAAACCCAACCCACAGACTGAGCGGGGGCTTTCCCACCTGTAACCAATGACCATGATTACCTCCTACACCCACACACCTTCTGGTGCTGTAGTAGCCAGTGCTCTTTGATCCAAGAAAAAAATGACCGCACACGCTTTTTATGTATACTTCTAACGCATTTTGACCTGAGATCAGATTCTAAAAATGTCTTCTATATACATCCTGACAGTTTTATGAAAAAGCTATGTTTCTATGTCAGTCGTTTAAAAAAATAGCAGACCTAGAAGCTCGTAGCGCGCCACTCGGTGGCGCGCTATGAGCTTGTAGGTCTGGTATTTTTCAATAGCTAAAGCATAACACCAAAAGGGGTTGCCGCGCAGAATGGGCTAATCTTATATTCTCAGTGTTGTATTTCAATTTAGACATTTAGCAGATGTAGGATTGTATGGATGTAGCACAGCCAAAAGATCATGACAATAACACAGTTTGATCTATTCTAAATAAACCAGGGTCTCTCTTAGATTGGGTTGTTATCAAGAGCAAATGTCTGCAATAGAATATGTTAAGCCCCACACACACCGTCTGCGAACGCCGCGTTATTTTCAATGAACCTATCCCACACTGGCGGCGTCCGACGTGCGTTCGCGCCTCGCCTGAAGGCCTATTCATAGTCTGGATTTTCGGTGGTGAGCTGACCACTGCGAAATAACGTTGGGCGGTGGTGAGTAAAAACAGAGAGAAGGGCTAGAGCGGTGGCGGTGGTTTGTTCTTCACCGCGGCTCGTGACGTCATGTTGTAGTTCGGTGGTCACCTCACCACAGAAAATCCAGACTATGTATGAGCCTTGACGCTCCGATACGCCACTGTTCTATTTTCCAGGTGTTGCCGCGCGGCAACACCTGTTGCCGCGTCGCTGCGCGCCCGGTGTGTGTTGGGCTTTAGTCTCGCTTTCAATGTGTGAAATTCTTGCTTTGTTTTGACTACATATTGCATCATGGAAACGTTGGAATTGATTGTTGTTGTTTATTACAGGACGAGCACAGATGACAACCTGACATCCCAAAAGAGGATGAAACATGAGGTGAGTTACTGTACTGTACTACTGTACTGTACTGTACTGTACATGCTCGGACATGTGCTGGACACAACGTCAAACAATCTAGGATTAATTTAGATTATTATTATTATTATAACTTAGATATGTAGACAATAGCACTATATATTATATGCATAGTTTCATTATAGTGTGGAGCCTGGTGGAGACAATAAAACGCATAAAAGAAGCAGCAATCCAGAGTTATCTCACTAAAACAACTTACCGTACTACCAACCAAAGTATAGGTCTGATTAATCCTATTACAGTTGGCGTACAGTCTGTATAATTATGTGAAGAACTGGAAGGAATACACAGTACAGTCACTGACTAGTGTGTGTCACAGTGACTATACCACTTATCCTCCTCTCCGGCAGTACTTCCAGAAGGTTTATCCCATTCTGACCTGAGATCAGATTCTAAAAATGTCTGTTTGAAAATGACAGTTTTCTGAAAAAGCTATGTTTCTATATGAGTCGTTCTTCGATTTTTCAAAAATAGCAGATCTACAAGCTCATAGCGCGCCACCGAGTGGCGCGCTATGAGCTTGTAGATCTGCTATTTTTCAATAGCTAAAGCACCAAAAGGGGTTCCCACTTCCCACCCAAAATGGGTTATTAGTACATCATCATCACCAGCTATCAGTCAGTCTCCTGACCCCAGCTGTGCTTGACCGTCCGTAGGGCGCCTACGTACCCGAGGGTGTTTCCTCGCTCCTTCATGGCGCCGAAGCGTCCGAGTGTTTGGCACAGAGGGGCGGGGCCGACGACGACAGCCTATCGACGGAGAGCCTGGATAGTTTGTCACACGGTATGTTAATATGTTTGGTGTCACGAACGATCTGCTGCAAAAAATGACAGTTTAGGAGATGTTGTTGTTGTTGTATTCCGCAAGTTTTAGCCGCTGTTTTTCTTTTTCTTTTCTAAATCTTTTTATTCAGGTTTTGTTTTTGTGCCTGGGGCAAGTATTAAACAGACATATAAAATATAAAAATAAAACTCAAATCCCCTATCCCACCCACCCCCCACCCACAATCCCAAGGATAGTCGGAAAAACAGTCTGGAGGACAATTTTATTAAATACATATCTATATACACATATACACAAAATACATGCATACATAATTACAAAAATAAAAATAAAGCAGATCTTCATAGCAGAGCAGATTTTGTTTCTGTTGTGGTTTGGCGTTGGCAGAGGCATAGGCACGGCACACTATACAGTTCGCTGTTTTGTTTTTAATCGTTCAATTCAGATTCGTGCTTTGATTCTGAACTTTGGGCAGTGGGCACACAGTTATAGTATATCAGATTTCATCTGCAGACATTATTTGTCTCTTTTAAACAAGTAAGACGCGCAAACGCGGGAAGCGAACGCAACGTAGTTATACTTGTTCGTTGGCATGTTCCAGCTTGTTGTGCATTCGAAGCAGGGCCTTGTCCACGTTCCTGCGTTCATCATGGCTACGTCCAAATATGGAGTGTGTTGCATCAATCACAAACAAATCACTCAGCTCCATATATGGGCACAAAAGCGTGACACACAGACAGACAGACATGATCTGCTAGGTCTCATAGTTAGTGCTCACTGCGTTCGCAAAAACAATAACTAAATTGTCTTGACTGTGAGAACCGTTGACTAATATTCGCTAAAGTCAAAGCCACAGTGGTCAGTGTGGTATGACGAATACGATACCACTTTTTCTTTACACCCAATTCTGTCTCTGGCTCTAAACAGACGCGAGTTCACAGTGCAACAACCAATCAGCGTCCCCCCACCCCCACCCCCCCACCACCGACACCGCCAACGCCAACGCCAACCCCGCCAACTGGAGTCGCCAGCTCATCCAGCAGACGCTGATGGACGAAGGGCTCCGATTGGCTCGCATGGTGTCGCACGACCGAGCCGGCAAGATGGGCCCTATAGGCGGCGGGCCGCCCGAGGGGGGCCCTCATTCCACAGGTGAGATTTTAACCCGTTCTTCTGACCTGAGATCAGATTCTAAAAAATGTTTTCTACATCCTGACAGTTTTCCATTCTGACCTGAGATCAGATTCTAAAAAAATGTCTTCTACATCCTGACAGTTTTCCATTCTGACCTGTTTTCTGACAAAAGCTATGTTTCTATG